>NC_079399.1:3254470-3391970 GCF_029220125.1 Pseudoliparis swirei
GAGTAAGATGTTGAACTTTGAAGGAACTCATCACGAGGGAGACGTTTGTAAAAGTTTGCTGGAAGAAAAACTTCTTCAAAAGAGAAAAGATCATGACTCAGTTTAAAATGAAAACCACTTCTTCTTCTTCTTCTTCTTCTTCTTCTTCTTCTTCTTCTTCTTCTTCTTCTTACTTTCCCCTCTTCGCTGAGGGGCTACACCAAAGTCCGTCTGCACGCCGATAGTGAAGAAAATCGATTTCTCACTGAGCACGTCCGTTGGGTTCCACACACAGAAAAATAATGGTTCTTTAGAAGGCTTTGTGGTTCTGCGAAGAACCATCATCTTCCGAAGAACCACTTTTTCATTTGAGGAACCTTAAAAGGTTCTTTGAAGAACTATCTAACGAAATGGATCTTTAAAGAATCCTGGTTTGAAAGGTTCTTTCTGGAACCAGAAATGGGTCTTCTATGGCATCCCTCTGAAGAACCATTTTCGGTTCCTTAATCTTTCTGTTTGTACCGGGTATTTTTCTTCTTCTTCTTTCTCTTTTTTCTGCATCTATTGCCATAAAGTCTGCAAAGAGAGCCTTTCTGGTTCTCCAGAGAGCCTTTCTGGTCCTAAAGACAGCCTTTTGGGTTCTCAATATAGGACCTTTCTGGTTCTAAACACAGCCTTTCTGGTTCTCAATAGAACCTTTCTGGTTCTCAAGAGAGCCTTTCTGGTTCTCAATAGAACCTTTCTGGTTCTCAAGAGAGTCTTTCTGGTTCTCAATAGAGCCTTTCTGGTTCTAAAGACAGCCTTTCTGGTTCTCAATAGAGCCTTTCTGGTTCTAAAGAGAGTCTTTCTGGTTCTCAAGAGAGTCTTTCTGGTTTTTAATAGAGCCTTTCTGGTTCTAAAGACAGCCTTTCTGGTTCTCAATAGAGCCTTTCTGGTTCTAAAGACAGCCTTTCTGGTTCTCAATAGAACCTTTCTGGTTCTAAAGACATCCTTTCTGGTTCTCAATAGAACCTTTCTGGTTCTCAAGAGAGTCTTTCTGGTTCTCAAGAGAGTCTTTCTGGTTTTTAATAGAGCCTTTCTGGTTCTAAAGACAGCCTTTCTGGTTCTCAATAGAGCCTTTCTGGTTCTAAAGACATCCTTTCTGGTTCTCAATAGAGCCTTTCTGGTTCTAAAGACAGCCTTTCTGGTTCTCAATAGAGCCTTTCTGGTTCTAAAGACATCCTTTCTGGTTCTCAATAGAACCTTCCTGGTTCTCCATAGAGCCTTTCTGGTTCTCAATAGAGCCTTTCTGATTCTGAATAGAGCTTTCTGGTTCTACAGACATCCTTCCTGGTTCTCCAGCTCTCCTCCCGTGGATCAGACACGTCCTCCCCCACTGAGCGGCGTTCTTACACTTGCAGCCCAGTTGGAGACGTTCACGCTCCTATTTTAAATGCGGGGTGATTTCGCAACACCGTGTTTTTCGCACACATTTTTATTTTCTCTCCCGACTGCACGCGCTCCAGCCGGGAAGCAGCCGATGACGAGGACGCCCGTATGGACGCCACCGATGGCGAAGGGCTCAGACGGGACCGGAGGCGTGAGCAGCTTCGCACGTGCAGGGGCGAGCGAGGGAGAGAGAGAGAGAGAGAGAGAGAGAGAAAAACAAGTTTTTTTAAGCAAGTAGGTGCAAGATGGCGTCTCCGTGAAAGACGAAGATATAAATGTCTTTTTCATACGGTTCTTTGTTTTAAGGGGATTTGTGCACCGATTAAAACACAAAACATTAAATTCCATCGCTGCCAATTAATCCCCATAAAAGTTACACACTGCTCCTTTCTCGAGAAGGTAATTAACGAGGGAATTAATGGGTTCACTTCCCCCATAGAGGAATCCGAACCAGCAACCCCCCCCCCCCCCCCCCCCCTAGGAGCATAGAGGACTAAACAGACAATCTTAAAAGAAATTAAAAAAGACGTAATCACAGCCCGGTGGGCAGATTGGGTATTGAAGCCACGATAGCGAAGACGAGGATGACTGTGATGATAATTGCAGCTTCACGCCCGCCGGCCTGATTCCTGAGAAACACGGAGAGCTCCGCACAGGAAGCAGCTTTTGATCAAAGTGTGAACCTCATCAGCTCAGAAATGACAAAGCTCAACAAGTAAATAAAGAGCTTCTCTTCCCCCCGATGGATGTGCGTGATGAGCCTTTTCCACAGAACTAGAGGACATTGTTATTTTTAGCATCCCAATTTAAGGGCTTATACAACTTCATATATATCAAAGCTCTCCCTGTCGTCTCCGTCTTTTTCCCGCAGCTCTTCCAGTTTTTCGGGATGATTCCGAGATGAATGCGAACCTCCATGGGTGGTGTGGGGGGCGGTGGGGGGGGGGATCCTATCCTGACCCACTTTACGCCGTTTACCGATTGTTGACTTTCGCTTTTGTTCGGACGCTCGCGGGCCGTGAAAAAGAAAAATAGTGAATTCATTACCTTCACAGAAACGCAGGGCGATCCGCTGAGTAACGAGAGCAATTAAAGCACAATGAAATATTAATAAGGGTGGATTTAAGTCCCACGAACGGCTCCTCCATCCACTGGGAGGGAGGACGGAGAACAAATCAAAGAGGCAGACGTTGCTTTGTTCCCCTGTAAACAATCCGCAGATGTCTCCGCTGTCAAATATGTCATCAGTGAAATGAAAAGTGTGTGTATGTGTGTGTGTGTGAGAGTGTGATGACCCCCCCCCCCCAAAATGTATGTGATAAAAAATATGCTGTTATTCAATTTTGAAAGTGGTGTCCCCACGTGACACCTCCGAGTGAAGGTCCTCACGGGTTCGCGATTTTAAGTATGTGTGTGCGTGTGTGAGTGTGTGTGTGTGTGTGTGTGGGGGGGGGGGGGTATTGTTAGCAGCGGGAAGCGTCGACCGCATGGGGATAAAAAGCCATTTTTATTGTTCATTTCAAACCTCGAACACAGAGCGATGAAGACGTGTTCTGGGGTCGAGAAACAATAAACTAGAAGTGAAGCGGGAAAACACTCAGGATGAACTTCGAGGCCACAGGCACCGACGACAGGGAGCTGGGTTTGGCTTCGCTAGAGCATCTGTTTTCATAGCTGGAACACAGTTTATAATAAATGGTTTCTTAATACATCAACACAATTACACAACCGGCCTCTGGGGGCCTGAAGAGCTTGAGTCCTCACGTGGATCACATGACTCCAGGTCTGAGCTCACTGGCTTCCGCTGCCACACAGAATTGACTCTTCATAAATCACTACATGATTTAGGGCTTAAATACATTTGTGATCTGCAGCGACCTTATGAACCGTCCCGACCTCTCGGGTTCAGAGGTCGTCGTTAGGTCGGGCCGCCTGGGCTCACCGGGCTCGGCACGCCGTTGGACCGCCACGTCTAGAAATTGCAGAACATTAAATGAAGCTATTCAGAGTTTTCTGAATCATAAAATCACCTTGTGAACATGCCACACACACACACACACACATATTCACACACTCACACATATTCACACACTCACACACACGTACTCACACACACACACACACAGAATGAAAGCGAAAGCCAGAGGCGCGGCGATGCGTAGACAAGTGGGGGATGGGGTTATTATCGCTGACAGTTTTTATTAAGCAGCCTGTCTCAGACACTGATACCGACGCCGCGCTTGACCTTTGACCCTTGTGTTTTAAATTAAAAAAGAAAGAAAGAGCTGCAGTCTGACGGCGGTTTAAATGAGGTGTTCAATGCTGCGTGTAAACCGCGGCGCAGAACGACGCTAATCTCTGACAACCTTTTCAGAGCGATGTGGCGGCCGCACACGTCTCCATGGTGAAGAGGCAATGAGAGAACATCTCTACGCCACTTCCTAGTTTATCACTTCACTTTCTAGTTAATCACTTCCTAGTTTATCACTTCACTTTATAGTTAATCACTTCCAAGTTTATCACTTCACTTTATAGTTAATCACTTCCTAGTTTATCACTTCACTTTATAGTTCATCATGTCCTACTTCATCACTCCCTCGTTCATCACTTCCTACTTCATCACTTCCTAGTTGATCACTTCCTCGTTTACCGCTTAATCGTTTACCACTTCCTTGTTTATCACTTCCTACTTCATCATATCCTTGTACATCACTTCCTAGTTCATCACTTCCTCGTTTACCACTTAATCGTTTATCACTTAATCGTTTTTCACTTAATCGTTTTTCACTTCCTACTTTATCATGTCCTAGTACATCACTTCCTTGTTCATCACTTCCCACTTCATCACGTCCTAGTTGATCACTTCCTAGTTCTTCACTTCCTTGTTCATCACTTCCTCGTTCGTCACATAACTTCCTAGTTTACCACTTTCTAGTTCTTCACTTCCTCGTTTATCACCTCACTTCCTTCCTAGTTTGATACTTCCTAGTTCTTCACTTCCTAGTTCATCTCTTCACATCCTAGTTCTTCACTTCCTGGTTTATCACTTCCTCGTCTCCTGTGTGACCTCTCCGACGTCGTCTCCCGCCGTTGTTACCGGGCTAAACATAGGAGGACACATCTCTGTGGCCTTAGAGAAAAACAACAACAACAACAACAACGCTGCACCCCACCCTGCTGCCCTCAGCCTCTCCTCTGGGCTTCACTGCGTCGCAGCCGAGCAGAACCCCAAATCACCTGTTTGTTGAGTCCAGGTCTCATTGACACCCCACACACACACACACACAGGGACTCTTGGTGCGACATGCTAGACGAATGCTGGAGAAAAAGAAGAAAGAAAGTCTCCCGTCTCCGTCTGCAGTTCTCAACACTGACGCTCAGCCGCCGCGCCGCGGGGGTCCGTCGGGTCGGCCGGGTCTCGGACCCGGGGAGAGGGACGATGGATGGGAAGAGGCCTGAGAGAGAGAGAGAGAGAGAGAGGGAGAGAGAGGGAGGGAGGGAGAGAGAGAGAGAGAGAGAGAGAGAGAGAGAGACGAAGACGGCGTGGGAGGGGGGCGTGTCCCGGCCTTTGTCTCCTCCTGACAGCCTCCATGGCGTTTATCCTGCCGCTCTCCCACTCTGTGTCTCTGGTTGGACTCGCCGCCTGCATTACGATGGAGGGATAACGCCCCCCCCCCCCCCCCCCAGATGAACCCCCACCTCAAGTCGTGCAGGTTTTCTATTGGCCGGCTCGGCCTCTGGTTTGATATAACCAGTCGGGTGTGACCGTCATAATTTCCACACAAGGATTTAATACTCCGCAGTTAATCAGGTTTGATGGTAAAAAACACCACAAAAAATAAAGTTTACAGCTATTTTGAAGTCAAAGTTTGGCCCCAGAGACTCTCTTCTGTTGTTGTTGTTTTTCTTTTTGGGGGTCGGGAGTGTGTGTGTGTGGGGGGGGGGGGGGGAGATGTCCCAGCGACACCTGCAGTAATGATGAAGCTGATTAAAGCAACTCTTGATTTATGTATCGCCCCCATCGGAAAGAAATGTGACGTGGGGGCGTCGCCCGAGGCGAGAACCACCGGAGCCGACGCCCACTGATCCTCTTGATTAGAGGAGTGTGTGTGTGTGTGTGTGTGTGTGTGTGTGTGTGTCTATAAAACCCTTCAAACCAAACAGATAAACCTGGAGATGGTGGAAAAGCCGATATTTTGACTTTCTAAGCTTTTCCTCTGACAGGAACATGAAATGTGTCGGTTCACCTTTAAGACGCTCCTCTCCACCGAGGCTGAAGCCTGAAGTGAAACCGACATTCAAGCTTCAAAACCTTTTTAAAGTTCTCGTTCTCGTATTCGAGGAATGTGTCAACGGGTTTGTGAGTAGTCAAAAGTTTATTCTCAAAGATTCAATCTCTGCATTTGAATCTGAGATAACGTCTCATTTGCATATTCAGAACCATTCAGAAAACTTGTAATTCAGAAAATGATAATTTTACTCATCAATGTAAATTCCATGGTGATATCTATTAGATTATTTGTTTTACCTTATTCACCTGATGTTTCCTTTAAACGACAATTTTTCAAAATAAAGTATTTTATCATTTTACTTGGAGAAAATTGATATTGATATATGAAGTGATACGAAGAGGTATCAAGAAGTCCCTCCGTAAACACACACACACACACACACACACACACACACACACACACACACACACACACACACACACACACACATTTCCATGTTCACACTCATCCCACGCAAATTGTGAAATATATTCCGAGGCTCCGCTCGTGTCCTCCATCCCGTGACGACACATTTCACATCTCACCGCCTCCCACCTCCAACTCCTCAGAGCTAACGGGCACGAAGAGAGTCGAGTGTTAGCGAGCGAGCGGCGTGGCGTGCGGCGCCGAGGCCGCCGCCGCCGCGCAGCGTGTCCTTACGGTGGCCCCGGCGAGGGGGAACATGAAACCATGTGTTGTGCGTTCACCTTTATCTCAGAAAGCTCGAGCAAGTTTCACCTATTGCTGTTTCATTTTAACATGGCGGTCGATAGAGAAGAGCCCCCTAGTGGCCGTTTGAGGAACAGCAGTTTTTTTTTTACGGCCCCATTGCAGCGTGATTCTCACAAGATTCAAGATTCAAGATTCAAGATTCAAGATGTTTTATTTGTCACATACACACACAGGGTGTGCAGTGAAATGAAAGTGGCAATGCTCAGCAGGAATGTGCAAGGGCAACAAGTACACACTATTTACAAATAAAAAACAACACAATATTTACAGTAAGTGTGTGTGTGTGTGTGTGTGTGTGCCTAAGAGGGGCAGTTGTGTGGGTCTATGTGGGGGTCCTGGTGAGGTCGGAGTTCACAATCCTGATGGCCTGAGGAAAGAAACTCCGTCTCAGTCTCTCTGTTCTTGCAGCGTGACTACGGAGGCGCCTGCCTGACCGCAGCAGCTGAAACAGTCTGTTGTTGGGGTGGTGAGGATCCTTCATGATCCTGCGGCTCTGGTTCTGCACCTCCTGGTGTACAAGTCCTGCAGGGTGGGAGTGTAGTTCCAATAGTGCGCTCAGCCGAGCACTACTCTCTGCAGAGCCTTCCTGTCCTGAGCGGAGCAGTTGCCAAACCAGGCTGTGATGCTTCCTGTCAGGACGCTCTCTACAGCTCCAGAGTAGAAGGACTGAAGGATCCTCTGGGAAACTTTAAATTTCCTCAGCTGCCTGAGGTGGTAGAGCGCTGCCTTGCCTTTCTCACCAGAGTGTCTGTGTTTGTTGACCATGTCAGATCCTCGGTGATGTGGACTCCCAGGTATTTATACCGCTCACCCTCTCCACAGTAGTCCCGTTAATCCCCAGTGGTGAGTACGTCCTCTGTTGTTGTACCCTCCTAAAGTCCACAATCAGCTCCTTAGTTTTGGTGACATTCATGATGAGGCTGTTGTCCTGGCACCAGAGTGACAGATCAGCAACTTCCTCCAGGTAGGCCTTCTCGTCGTTGTCGGAGATCAGGCCCACCACCACTGTGTCATCCGCAAACTTGATGATGGTGTTGGAGCTGAACCTGGCCACACAGTCATGTGTGTACAGGGAGTACAGTAGGGGCTGAGGACGCAACCCTGGGGGGATCCTGTGTTCAGGGTGAGGGATTTGGAGGTGTGTCTGCCCACCCTGACCACCTGTGGCCTGGCGGTCAGGAAGTCCAGGATCCAAGCACACAGGGGTGTTCAGTCCCAGCTCAATCAGCTTGCCGGCCAGTCTGGAGGGACTATGGTGTTGAAAGCTGAACTATAATCAATGAACAGCAGTCTCACATAGCCCCCCTCTGGCTGTCCAGATGAGAGAGTGTGGTGTGCAGTACCTGGGAGACAGCATCATCCGTGGATCTGTTTGGGCGATAAGCAAACTGCAGCGGGTCCATGGAGGAAGGAGGAAGGCGCAGATGTAGTCCTTTATCAGCCTCTCAAAGCATTTCATGACCACCGAGGTGAGGGCCACGGTCGGTAGTCATTCATACATGCTGGAGAAGCATTCTTGGGCACAGGGACAATAGTGGATCTCTTGAAGCAGGCGGGGACCACGGACTCAGCCAGGAGAGGTTGAATATTGTGGTGAACACTGGAGCTAGCTGGTTAGCACAGGTCTTCAGTACTCGCCCAGATATGCCATCTGGACCTGCAGCTTTCCTGGTGTTCACCCTCAACAGAGCCCTCCTCACACTGTGCTCGGTCACAGAGAGTGTGTGTTCGTCCCCAGCGGTAGAACTCACCTCGGCTACGCTAACGGTGTTGTTGTTAGCGGCGAGCTAGCGCTGTTGTTGCTAGCCTCAAACCGTGCATAAAATGAGTTCAGGTCGTCCGCTAGGGATGCGTCGGCACTCACCATTGCGCGGGTCTGCTCTGGTAGTTTGTGATAGTCCGTAGCCCCTGCCATAGGCGCCTGGTGTCGCGCTGCTCCATCTGTGATTCCACTCTGTCCGGTACCTCCTTTTGGCTTCCTTCACCGCCTCCTCAGTCCATAGACCGCTGCCTTGTACTCGTCCATGTTGCGGATACAAGACCGGAGTTATAGGCAGCAATGCAGGCGTTCACAGCTTCACGGATGGATCTATCAACCCACGGCTTTTGGTTAGGAAAGACCCTAACTTTTACCGTGGGGCGATGGTGTCCGTTAAGCGTTGCTATGAGGCTCATTGCTACTTCCAAACTCGCTGGCGTCACTGGAACTGGATTGGATCATGTCCCAGTCGGCGTCACGCAGAGCGTCCTGTAGCTCAGCCTCTGATTGGTCAGACCACCGCATTCGTTCCTCGTCACTACCGCTTCCGCGATCCTTTGTTTATACTCCGGAAGCAGAAAAATGGCGGCATGGTCTGATTTCCCTAACGGAGGAGAGAGACAGCCTTGTAGCCTCTCTTGAATGGCGTATAGCAGTGGTCCAACGTTCTTTCCCTCTGGTAGCACACGTAATGTGCTGGTGAAAGTTCGGCATGACTTTTTAGGTTTGCCTTGTTAAAGTCCCAGCCACCACCACAGCAGCGTCGGGATACTTGTTCTGATGCCGACATAACACATCATGTAGGTCCGATAGTGCTACGTCGGTGTCCGCTTGTGGTGGTATGTAGGCGGCTGTGGTGATGACCGAGCTGAACTCCCAGGGAAGGTAGAATGGACGGCATGAGATCGTCAGATGTTCCAGGTTCGCGAGCAGGAACGAGAAAGAGTCTTAATGTTCTTGGGGTCGCACCACATGTTGTTAGTCATGAAGCAAACCCCTCCACCCTTAGATTTACCAGACTCTTCCGTTCTGTCTGCACGGAAAACAGAGAAGGACTCGGTTGGGCATATGACTCGATCCGGCACCAGCGGGGTCAGCCATGTTTCCGTCAGACAAAAGATGTTACAATCCCGCATGTCCCGTTGGAATCTGATCCTTGCCCTAAAATCATCCATCTTATTTTCCAGAGACTGGACGTTAGCAAGAAGGATGCTGGGCAAAGGTGGACGGTGGGCTTGAACTCTCAGTCTGTTCGAATTCCGCTCCGTTTCCCTCGATGTTTTCGTCGTCTCCCCGTAGTAGCGGCTCCACTGTTGTTGTTGTGGTTCGCTCGTACGATCTCTGCCGGCCACGCTGGATCGATGGAAAAAGTGGACAAAAACCCTTGTTTTGCGCAAAGTTTATGTCCAAAAGTGTGCTGCGGTCGTATGTTGTTAGTGCCGATGTGTTTGTGGCAAAGAAAATATTAAAAATAAACACAAAAACTAAAAGAGCGCACAATCTCCGCGGAGCTGCCGCGACGGCGACTGGACACAGCCGCGCCAGCGTAGACGTGGACGGAGACATTGGAGGTCATCCGTTGTTTTTTTCACACCGCCGTATTGACGGCCTCGTTGGCGATTTGGCCGCCGCCATCTTGGATTACAAACGTCACCATGTTGCCGTTTTAGGCGTAACGGCCACTGTGAGTATCAATGGTGTTCCTGTCACGTAGAAAATAAAGCTTTACATAACTATACGAGATAAATAGCGTGGAAAAAGAAGATTTATTTCATTGATTCATTTTTCACGTCATTTTAACCCTAAACGACGATATTTTCGTGAACCTATAACTCAGGCGGTGAAACATAACCAAGTTGATTCCTGTGAAGTTTATTTTGAAAAGACTTTATCCGCGAACAATGATGAAGATTTGTTTGAGATGAGTCACATCTGACCCTCCTGATGCGCCAACCGAAGAGTCACGTTACTTTATTTCCCCATAATCGTGATGTTTCACCAGAGGCGCATCATAAATAAGCATATTGCCGCTCAGGATGGTTTCAATAACCGGATTATCAGATTGTTTTTATATGATGTGGATCGCAGTGCGATGAAAGTCACACATCATTTAGGTTTGATGAGTTTTTTCATGTCACGTTGTTGTGGACCGTGTTGGTTACCGGTGGTTACCGAGAGAAAAGGTCAGAACCCAGAAGCATAAACCTCCTCTGGATGTACAGTCACATCTGTGATATCTGTAATCTCTGTAATATCTGTGATATCTGTGATCTCTGTAATATCTGTGATATCTGTGATATCTATAATATCTGTGATATCTGTAATCTCTGTGATATCTGTCATATCTGTAATCTCTGTCATATCTGTGATATCTGTAATATCTGTGATATCTGTGATTCAAGAGATTCAAGATTCAAGATTCAAGATGTTTTATTTGTCACATACACACACAGGGTGTGCAGTGAAATGAAAGTGGCAATGCTCAGCAGGAATGTGCAAGGGCAACAAGTACACACTATTTACAAATAAAAAACAACACAATATTTACAGTAAGTGTGTGTGTGTGTGTGTGTGTGCTTAAGAGGGGCAGTTGTGTGGGTCTATGTGGGGGTCCTGGTGAGGTCGGAGTTCACAATCCTGATGGCCTGAGGAAAGAAACTCCGTCTCAGTCTCTCTGTTCTTGCAGCGTGACTACGGAGGCGCCTGCCTGACCGCAGCAGCTGAAACAGTCTGTTGTTGGGGTGGTGAGGATCCTTCATGATCCTGCCGGCTCTGGTTCTGCACCTCCTGGTGTACAAGTCCTGCAGGGTGGGAGTGTAGTTCAATAGTGCGTTCAGCGAGCACTACTCTCTGCAGAGCCTTCCTGTCCTGAGCGGAGCAGTTGCCAAACCAGGCTGTGATGCTTCCTGTCAGGACGCTCTCTACAGCTCAGAGTAGAAGGACTGAAGGATCCTCTGGGAAACTTTAAATTTCCTCAGCTGCCTGAGGTGGTAGAGGCGCTGCCTTGCCTTTCTCACCAGAGTGTCTGTGTTTGTTGACCATGTCAGATCCTCGGTGATGTGGACTCCCAGGTATTTATACCGCTCACCCTCTCCACAGTAGTCCCGTTAATCCCCAGTGGTGAGTCGTCCTCTGTTGTTGTACCCTCCTAAAGTCCACAATCAGCTCCTTAGTTTTGGTGACATTCATGATGAGGCTGTTGTCCTGGCACCAGAGTGACAGATCAGCAACTTCCTCCAGGTAGGCCTTCTCGTCGTTGTCGGAGATCAGGCCCACCACCACTGTGTCATCCACAAACTTGATGATGGTGTTGGAGCTGAACCTGGCCACACAGTCATGTGTGTACAGGAGTACAGTAGGGCTGATGACGCAACCCTGGGGGATCCTGTGTTCAGGGTGAGGGATTTGGAGGTGTGTCTGCCCACCCTGACCACCTGTGGCCTGGCGGTCAGGAAGTCCAGGATCCAAGCACACAGGGGTGTTCAGTCCCAGCTCAATCAGCTTGCCGGCCAGTCTGGAGGGGACTATGCTGTTGAAAGCTGAACTATAATCAATGAACAGCAGTCTCACATAGCCCCCCCTCTGGCTGTCCAGATGAGAGAGTGTGGTGTGCAGTACCTGGGAGACAGCATCATCCGTGGATCTGTTTGGGCGATAAGCAAACTGCAGCGGGTCCATGGAGGAAGGGAGGAAGGCGCAGATGTAGTCCTTTATCAGCCTCTCAAAGCATTTCATGACCACCGAGGTGAGGGCCACCGGTCGGTAGTCATTCATACATGCTGGAGAAGCATGTATGATATCTGTAATCTCTGTAATATCTGTAATCTCTGTGATATCTGTCATATCTGTAATCTCTGTGATATCTGTGATATCTGTGATATCTGTAATCTCTGTGATATCTGTGATATCTGTAATCTCTGTAATATCTGTGAAATCTGTGATATCTGTAATCTCTGTAATATCTGTGATATCTGTAATCTCTGTGATATCTGTGATATCTGTGATCTCTGTGATATCTGTAATCTCTGTGATATCTGTGATATCTGTAATATCTGTAATATCTGTGATATCTCTGATATCTGTAATCTCTGTGATATCTGTAATCTCTGTGATATCTGTGATCTCCCGTGATATCTGTGATATCTGTAATCTCTGTGATATCTGTGATATCTGTAATCTCTGTGATATCTGTAATCTCTGTAATCTCTGTGATATCTGTAATATCTGTGATATCTGTGATATCTGTAATCTCTGTGATATCTGTAATCTCTGTGATATCTGTGATATCTGTAATCTCTGTGATATCTGTAATCTCTGTGATATCTGTAATCTCTGTGATATCTGTGATATCTGTAATCTCTGTGATATCTGTAATCTCTGTGATATCTGTAATCTCTGTGATATCTGTGATATCTGTAATATCTGTAATATCTGTGATATCTGTGATATCTGTAATCTCTGTAATATCTGTGATATCTGTCATATCTGTAATATCTGTGATATCTGTAATATCTGTAATATCTGTGATATCTACCCTACGCCACCTCGTCACTGCCATCTGACAACGACACGCAGAACAATCAAGGTTCTTAAATGGTTGTTTAAAAGGCTTTGTGGTTCTAGGAAGAACCATCACCTACTTAAGAACCATTATTTCATTTGAGACACCTTCATAGGTTCTTTAAAGAACCCTGGTTTGAAAGGTTCTTTGAGGCACCATAAATGGTGCCTTAAAGAACCATGTATTGAAGGTTCTTTGAGACACCTTTATAGGTTTTTTGAAGAACTACTTAAAGAAATGGTTCTTTAAAGAACCCTGGTTTGAAAGGTTCTTGGTGGAACCCAACATGGTCCCTTGAAGAACCATTTTTTATAGGTTCTTTGAAGAAGTCTTTAAGGATTTTGTTTTTTAACTCTGGTTTGAAAGGTTCTCTGTGGAACCTTAAATGGTGCCTTGAAGAACCATTTTATTAAAGGTTCTTTGAGACACCTTTATAGGTTATTTGAAGAACTCTATAATGAAATAGTTCTTTAAAGAACCCTGGTTTGAAAGGTTCTTCGTGGAACCCGACATGGTCCATTAAGGAACCATTTTTGAAGTTTCTTTGAAGAACTATCTCAGGAAATGGTTCTTTAAAGAACTGGATTTGAAGGTTTACATCCTCATGGATGATGACATCGTGCTTGTGGTTCAGGACATGAAGACGTTTGAGTCCAGTCCGGTTTTCAGATGTGTTTATTTACCTTCCTGTATCTCACCTTCCTGTTCCCGGTCACTGTGTGTTTGGAGATCTTGATAATTTTGCATTTATTATTTGGGACTTGGTTCCAGACAGCGATGAGACGTTTCCTCAAATGACCTTTCCTTATAAAACACGTGCTCCCCCTCCCCTCCTCCCCCCTTCAGGCCCCTCTTTGTGGTGGTAAACGGTCGCCTCATTATCCTCAGCACTTACACCTGGAAGTGAGGCGCTTTGTGAGAGCCAGAAGAACCAACAAAATCATTAACGAAAAGCTGAACGTGGAATTATGGTCTTTATGAGAAGTCTGAAAATCATTGAGACGAGTTTCAAAGACATTTCAATCAATATGAGGCATTTAGAGAGGAAAGAGTCAGAGGATAACTTCTATGTCTTTGGCTAGAAGAAACATATTCCATGTAACATGGAGCAGTTATTATTATTTTATTCAGTGGAGGAGGAGGAAGTGAGAGATTACAGGATGATTCATCTCTTAGATATATTTCGGGAGGGGGGAGGGGGGGGGGAGCCCCCCGTCAGCCCATTAGAGAGACATTAAGTGCTTTTAATTAACTCACACTGGGCTATTAAAAACAAATGTATTGGATTCAATTAAGAGTTTTAATATTTAATATCTGTTGAGGATTAAAGACTAAATGTGTAAGATAATTCAGAATACAGGGGCCACGCTAATTGAGTGGAATGGAGCAGCAAAACATTATATATATATTTGTTTATTTGTTTATTTATTGGATCCCCATTAGCTGACGCCTTAGCCACCGCTAATCTTCCTGGGGTCCACAGAAAGGACAAAATACAATACATACAAAAACATACAAAACATATCGTGAAACCAACAGTTAAAAATAGTACAACAAAGTAAAAAAATAAAATAGTGCAGTCAGATGCTCAGTACAGTTGAAGGATAAGATATATGTTATGCAATTCAACTTAATTCATACAAAGAAAAAGAAAAAGAAAATCAGATGACTAAAAAGCAATAGAATACGTCAAGTGGTGAATGTTCTTAGGTGCGCCTTTAATTGTTTTTTGAATGACAAATTATTACTCATGTGAGTGAAACGAGGAGTTAGTAAGTTCCAAGCGGTAATTGCACGATAGATAACGGTACGTTTGAGGAGGTTAGTTCTTGGGGTTGGCGGTATCAATTGACCTAAACTAGCATTCCTTGTGTTATGGTTATGTCTGTTAAATGTGTATTGTAACTGATTGAAGAAATATACCGGTGTCTGATTAAATACTACGTTCCTGAAAAACATGAGAAGACAAAAGTGAAGTTGAGTTTCAACTGAGAACCATAACAGGCGAGATGCATATATGCAGTATTAGTTCTAATTGAACACTGGAGTGCTAATCTGGCAGCTCTGTTTTGAACCATTTGTAGTTTATGTATATATATAATATAGACATAATTTATATATATATTATATACACATATATATGTATATAATATAAATATTTATATAATTTATATACATATATATATACACATGTATATATATATGTATATATGTGTAGATATACACATATATATACACACATATATGTATATAATATAAATATTTATATAATATATATATATATATGTAGATTCCAGTCGAGCGTTCCCGTCTATTCCACAAAATTAATTTACCAAAAAAAAGAAAAAAGAAAATCTTTAAATGTTCCTTCTCGTAATAGGAAAAGTCTTCCTGGACAAATTAATAGGAACGCCCGCCGTTACTCTTTAGCGAAAAACAAAACATTGCATTTGATTAATTTATTGACTAAAACATAATAGTTTTTATCACATAGGATAGCCTTCACTGATTTACCGATGCAGGGGGTGGACAAATTAGCTGGAACGCCTTGACAGTAAAGGAGCAGAGCGTTGTACTGTATTGGATTTCAATAAAAGGTTCTGCCGGGAGGTCTTTCACTCCATTAATCAAATTAATGCATTATTGATTTTGTTTGTATCTAAGGGATAGTTGTCACTGTTGACTCTCTTATATTATACAGGTAGCGGGGGAATTAACCTGCATGAAGGGAACAAAAGGGACAAATGGATGGCAATTAAAACACATCTATATATGAATTTAACATTTTTATTCATCCTCCGACCATCTTCAGCTTACATGTCTTTCCTATGTAGCACACATGGGCCATTAAAATAAAAAGTACATTTGTACTGTATTGGATTGCTCTCATGTCTTTATTTAACATAATAACTTAAAGAGGAGGCGTCTCCTCATGTTAATCTTCACATAACTTCATATTTCGTGACATATTACCAGCTGTTAGTGGGAGATCGCTTTGTATTTTATTACATTAAAAGGTCCGGGAAGATCACATCTATTGATGGAAAGATTAGATGTCTCATCTTCACATTTCTCTAATGACTTTCCTGTAGCATAAAAAAAGGGGTTGGACAAAGATATATACGGGAATGCCTGGAAATTAATTATTTAATAACCAAGCCGAGACTTTGATGTTCTGTAATACGGTAACATTATAGCCGTGTTTATAGACTTCTATTCAACCAGAGGAGTCGCCCCCTGGTGGTCAGGAGAGAGAATGCAGCTTTAACACGTGAAGCATATACTTCTATACAACCAGAGGAGTCGGCCCCTGGTGGTCAGGAGAGAGAATGCAGCTTTAACACCAGTTATGTGAGCGTAGAAGTCATATTCCACTTCGCTCACCAACTCTCTCCACAAAAAGTAAAAGCCACTTCAAGTTGGCGAAAAACCAAACCCAGCCGACTACACGAGTCGCCCGTTGATCCCGAGAGCCGTCTCCCTGACCTCTGACCCCGGCTGCCTGTGGCGCGCTGCCTTTTTTCTTTTCTTCCGGGGGGCCTGAGCGAAGGTTCATATCTCCATCCCCGGTGGTGGGAGGGGCGACTTTGATCCGCCCGGAGCTCTCCGGCCTCCCTCTCCGATCCGGAGGGCTGATAGAGTCTGGAGGCGTAGCGGTGAACCTTGATCACCGCAGGCGACCACAGTTCTTTTCTTTTTCATTTGTCACCC
Source organism: Pseudoliparis swirei (assembly GCF_029220125.1). Taxonomy (NCBI): domain Eukaryota; kingdom Metazoa; phylum Chordata; class Actinopteri; order Perciformes; family Liparidae; genus Pseudoliparis; species Pseudoliparis swirei. The sequence continues at coordinate 3,270,912 of NC_079399.1, forward strand.
GTCTTGCTCTTGAGCGGGAACGAAGGCTGACGAGCCGGTTTAATGCGAAGCAGGTCGCACAGCGTTCAACACAACGCAGAGAGAACAGTCCAGATCCTGAAGCTGAGGGCGGGTTTAGACCAGTTCCACTCATATAAGTAGATAAGATAAGATGATATATCACTGTATTAGTCCCTGAGCGGGGACATCGACAGGGTTACAGCAGCAAAGGGGTTAAAGTGACACAGTAAAAAAGAAAAATGTAAATAAATAGTTAGAAAAAATCCACAATAACTGAATATTATATTGGTATATATTATATTAATTCTAACTATTTTGCACGGTGTATTTATATTGCAGTGTTTGGACCAGTTCTATCAATCATATAAGTATATAAAATAAGATTAAATATTGACAGGATTACAGCAGCAAATGGCTTAAAGTGACACAGTAAAAAAGAAAAATTTAAATAGTTAGGAAAAATCCACAATAACTAATATTATATACACAGACAGGTATATATTATAGATATTCTAACTATTTTGCACGGCGTATTTATATAGCAGTGTTTAGACCAGTTCCATCACTCATATTAGTATATAAAATAAGATTAAATATTTAAAATGTAAACAAAGTTAGAAAAATACACAGACATGTATATATTATATTTATTTTTAACTATTTTGCACGGTGTATTTCTATTGCAGTGTTTAGACCAGTATATAAGTAGATGAAATAAGTTTAGATATTTACAGAATTACAGCAGCAAAGGAGTTAAAGTGCAAGAGACATAGTAAAAGTCATATAAATAATAAACAGAAAGAAAAAACGTAAAGAATCGATCATAACGTAATATTATATACACAGACAGAATAACATTGTGTTTTGCACGGTGTATTTATGTTGCAGTGTTTTGAAGCGGCTTCATATTCAGTAGCATCTCCTTCATAAACTGGCGTAATGCTGAGTGAGGCCTCCTGGACTCTGGGCCTCCCGCCTCCTGCTGGTGGCAGGCGGACCGTTAGAGACGGAGCGTGAGCCGCTGGTGGCGTTCGCCCGTAAGAGGATCCGACTCGACGCTCGCAAGTCGCGCCCGAGATTGTGTAAACTCGGCGTCGGCGCGCTACAGAATCCTCACATTATCCGTGAAACGTAATCGGAGAGGAGCGCTCTCGAGTTTCACGCTTGGTTCTCAGGTTGATCCACTCGGCCCGTAAACCGCGGCTCCGGCTCCTCGGGGAGAAAAGAGGACTCGATGGAAAGAATGCGACCGGAGAAAGACGTGGAATCACGACTGTGGAGAAGCGCCGCCGTAAAATAAAAACGTGATAAGGAAACGCAGTGAAAGAGGTTAAAACATCGAAGATATGATCCTGTGCAGCAGGTTTTTAATGTGTCGGAGCTTCCTGTCTGGTTTTAGATGATTCAGTTACGACAACATGCAAAGTATTTAAAACGCCTGAATGTGAAGAGTGTCGTGTGATGGGATGTTGGAAAAGTCTGCAAACGATTAAAGGAAAACATTCAAACATGCACAGTAGCCGGTATAATACAAGTAAAATGATGATTACAAAATAAAAGCATGTGTTTTTTATGTCGGAAGATATTGGTTGGAAATATTCCAAAAAGAGATTTTCCCATATTTTGTTTCCCTGCTCACAGAAACATGGAGGTGCATCTGGAACCAAAAATGGTTCTTCAGAGTGACGCCACAGAAGAACCATTTCTGGTTCCACCAAGAACCTTTTAATCCAGGGTTCTTTAAGGAACCATTTCTGGTCCTTTCAAACCAGGGTTCTTTAAGGAACCATTTCTGGTCCCTTCAAAACAGGGTTCTTTAAGGCTCCATTTCTGGTTCCACAAAAAAAACTTTCAAACCAGGGTTCTTTAAGGCACCATTTCTTGTTCCCCAGAGAACCTTTCAAATTAGGGTTCTTTAAGGCACAATTTCTGGTCCTTTCAAACCAGGGTTCTTTAAAGAACCATTTCTGGTTCCACAAAGAACCTTTCAAACCAGGCTTCTTTAAAGAACCATTTCCTTAAAGAGTTCTTCAAAGAACCTATAAAGGTGTCTCAAAAAAAAGGTTCTTCAGTAGGTGATGGTTCTTCTTAGAACCACAAAGCCTTAAGAACCATTTCAGAACCATTATTTCTACCTCCTACCTGGTTGCGAAAGATTGATTTGCTAAATTACAGAATGAAATATAGCATGATGAACATTTCAGGAGCGAAATCTAAGCCGGCGATGTTCCGTGATCGTCTCATATGATGAAGTATTTTGGGAGTCAAGTTAAAGCTGGAACCCTGATAATGAAAATACATGTCGGTCCCACTGTCTCGCATGTAGGTGACACCCAAAATAAAACCGTTGGCAGAGCGACCCCCCCCCCCCCTCCCCCTCCTGATTCGGTGCGTTTAACGGACCTCTACATCTAGCCGAGGCCTCCCGTCCTACCTGGTTGCGACAGATTGATTTGCTGTTTGAGGGGTGGGGGGGGGGGGTGATGCATGGCCGCCCTCTGCGGATGAAAGAGGCATCTGCTGTCAGAGCCTCTGCAGTCCAGCATCTATCATTCAGCTGGAGATGAGCTGGAAGAGTGATGGAGCCCGCAGAGAGTCGGCGGCTCGACTTCTTAGATTCTACTGTGTGATTTGTGTCAAGTCAAACAAGGTTTTTTAGATTTTATAGAAAATATATAAAAACTAAGAAAATATATATATATATATATAAATACAAATAGATGAATATGAATAAAGCAATTAGGAACATGGATAAATAATCACAAAATTAACTAATAGACAAAGCAATTGGTAAGATACAACTGGTGAGCCACAGGAAGTAACAGCAAGGCGCTCTTTAGGAGACGGATCACGGGGAGCGACGGATCGGAAACGTTTTTCTCTTTCTACTTAATGGAGCTCTGCTACGTTAGATGGATTCATTTAATGGCTTGAAGACTAAAGTAAAAGGAGGAATAAAGGAACAAGTTGTTGTGTTGTGAGTGGAATACAGATGTAGATGGATCTATTCCTATCAGGTTGGGAAACTTTAACGGTCCATAAAACAAAAACGTGACAATTTATCTTCATTCCTGAGTTATGTCTGTGATTTAAAGCGACAGCGCAGTGAAAAGGTTCATCAGGAGTCTGAGGGGGTTTGAGGACGATGTATCGAAGCCAGGGTGCATCTTAAGAGTATTTATTCTAACACACAAATATATTATGCCTGGTTGTCTTTAAGGACCCAGATATGGCCAGCACTCCGACGTCTCGTTGCATCTTTACCCCAAAGTCCGTCCTAAACACGGTTTCTGTCGATGGACATCGAACGTCTCCCAAGTAGTGTTAATACTTTCATTCTGCATTCGTTGAGCTTAAAGCTCACATTAGTGTTGTTGGCACAGCACGCTCTCCTCTCGCTTCCCGTGATTCAAACACACTCAGCAAAGCCCGCCCCCTCCTGAGCCAGCAGCTGCTTCCTGCCTGAGACGTCCGGTTTCAGACCCTTCAGAATAAGAGCTTCTTTATGGAACCAGCTATCTATCTCCCGAGGGAAACGTACCTCTCCCATAATAAACATCTCATTCATACAATCATCATCCTGTAGTTATGATAACAATAAGATATCATATACACAATCAACATTACAGTTACAAATATAATACCGTGCCCATATACTTTCCTATGCTTTATAATACAACCCTCTTAATATTCCTCATAATATCCCCATATATGTCAATTATCTTTCTATATGCATTATTTAAGACACAAAGCTTCCTTTTTTACATTTGCAAATAATCACATAAAATCAATTACAACATAAGAACAGTTAAGATGTTAAGATGAGTTCATTTAGTTGGCATTCAGAGGCTCGATATCTGCTGGATGAGGAGAGTCCTAAATCCAAAGAAAATGAGTCGGCTATTAAATGCCTGAAATCTTTGGTTAAAACAACCTGCGGCGGTTTTTAATGGTTCTTCTACGCTATAAAATACGTAATCTTGTACATTTAGAAGGTTTAATGAGTCCTAATAACGGCGGTTGCTAACAAGTGGCTATATGGGATGACAACACGTCATCCGGTTCGACTAGTCCGCGCCGTCACGGGACCGCGGTGTCGTTTTTATAGGATTTTATTTAGCTTTTAATGTGTGCCGATTACATTTGTTTGGAGAAGATTACCGTGTAAGTATCCTTAAGCTTTCCCAAGAACCAAGGGGAAAACATCCCATCAGCCTTTTTTTGCAATGCAAACTTCCTGCGTTTGGCCTCTAATAATACATCCGATAATACTCCAATAATACATCCAATACTCAAATAATACATCCAATAATACTCCAATAATACATCCAATAATACTCCAAGAATACATCCAATACTCAAATAATACATCCAATAATACTCCAATAATACATCCGATAATACTCCAATAATACTCCAAAAATACTCCAATAATACATCCAATACTCAAATAATACATCCAATAATACTCCAATAATACATCCAATAATACTCCAATGATACATCCAATACTCAAATAATACATCCAATAATACATCCGATAATACTCCAATAATACATCCAATACTCAAATAATACATCCAATAATACTCAAATAATACATCCAATAATACTCCAATAATACATCCGATAATACTCCAATATTACTCCAAAAATACATCCGATAATACTCCAATAATACATCCAATACTCAAATAATACATCCAATAATACTCCAATAATACATCCAATAATATTCCAATGATACATCCAATAATACTCCAATACTCAAATAATACATCCAATAATACATCCAATAATATTCCAATGATACATCCAATAATACTCCAATAATACTCCAATAATACATCCAATAATATTCCAATGATACATCCAATAATACATCCAATAATACTCCAATAATACATCCAATAATACTCCAATGATACATCCAATAATACTCCAATGATACTATCCTCCCTGCGCCTCCTTCCTCTGACGTGGGAGGCTTGTTGCGAACCTTGATTGACATAAAAGTAAAAAAAGATGGCCGCCGTGTTTCTTCCTGCTTTGCAAGACCAGGACCGGCTACTTCGCGGTATTTTCACTGCATCCCCCCCCCCCCCCCCCCAAAAGAATGAAGTTGGCCTCGACAATCAGAGGTAATGCATTTGGGCTCTGCTAATCAAAGGGAGTGCGCTGCGGGGTCAATCCCGGCTCAGCAGCCGTCTGGCATCAGAACAGGCAACAAAACATCGAAATCCTCTAAATGGGAAAGAAATTATCTATAAAGTACTGGAAAATGTTAAGAAATCATCTCATTAGTTTTACGATAATTAGATTTGGATTAGTGAGCACTGGATCGTTCCATTGTCAAGACCAGTACCAGAGTGTATCAAGACCCAGACCAAGACCAGAGTGTATCGAGACCCAGACCAAACCAGAGTGTATCGAGATCCAGACCAAACCAGAGTGTATCGAGACCCAGACCAAACCAGAGTGTATCGAGATCCAGACCAAACCAGAGTGTATCAAGACCCAGACCAAACCAGAGTGTATCGAGATCCAGACCAAACCAGAGTGTATCAAGACCCAGACCAAACCAGAGTGTATCAAGACCCAGAACCAGACCAGAGTGTATCAAGACCCAGACCCAGACCAGAGTGTATCAAGACCCAGACCAGAGTGTATCAAGACCCAGAACCAGACCAGAGTGTATCAAGACCCAGACCCAGACCAGAGTGTATCAAGACACAGACCAGACTTCATCGAGACTCAGACCAAACCAGAGTGTATCGAGATCCAGACCAAACCAGTGTATCAAGACCCAGACCCAGACCAGAGTGTATCAAGACCCAGACCCAAACCAGAGTGTATCAAGACCCAGACCAGAGTGTATCAAGACCCAGACCAGAGTGTATCAAGACCCAGACCAGAGTGTATCAAGACCCAGACCCAGACCAGAGTGTATCAAGACACAGACCAGACTTCATCGAGACTCAGACCAAACCAGAGTGTATCAAGACCCAGACCAGAGTGTATCAAGACCCAGACCCAGACCAGAGTGTATCAAGACCCAGACCCAGACCAGAGTGTATCAAGACCCAGACCCAGACCAGAGTGTATCAAGACCCAGACCAGACTGCATCGAGACTCAGACCCAGACCAGAGTGTATCAAGACCCAGACCCAGACCAGAGTGTATCAAGACCCAGACCCAGACCAGAGTGTATCAAGACCCAGACCCAGACCAGAGTGCACCCAGACCCAGACTTTAACGGGTTGGGAAAGGACCAGTGAGAGTCCCAGACTTCCGCTTCAACGTTGAACATGCAAACCGGTGACTAACTGCTGTCAGTCATACTATGTTTAGAAGTGGATTCCAGTGGCGGCCGACACTTCCAATTAACACTGGAGCGTGGTCCGGTCCACACGTCCACATGTAGAATGGAGATAATTAGAGAGACGCTATAATATCTAATGAAAAAAAAGTGGGTTTTCTTCAATATAGAACGAAATATTCTGATTGGCAGAAAAAGAACAAAAGGACCATTTTCTACAGCACAGAAAACCCTCTCGCTTCCCCAATCAGCCGGCACACCTGGCAATGAATGGAGTGCGAGTGACGCCCCCCCACCCCCACCCACTATGATTAATTAAGACCAGATTATACGCCGTGTGATGAACAGAAGTGGAGTTGGATATATTAAAACTCTCAAGTTCAGATCACGGTTGGGCTCCATCAACACACACACACACACACACACACCTGTGTGCATTGTCTCCAGCGGTCTCACATTGTGTAATGGATCACATCCCCCTGAGGGCTCGAGTTGGACTGTGATCTCCGACATAAGGCTCTCTCAACCCCCCCAGGTGCGCCCCTGTATGGCTGCCGGTGCATTCCAGTGGGTTCTTACCAGCGCCGTGCTGCCTCTCTGCCATAGGTTCTTCCCTTGCGGGCTTCGGCACCGCCGTTCACAGCCTCCACGCCGACGGAAGCGGAACCACCTGGAGGATACACAAGACCACAGCGCGCCTTTCGGCTCAGACTTGCTCCGCCACACCAACAAAAACAACAACCCAAAAATGTCTTCCTGTCCAGCGATGATGAATAGAGCATCTGCCCCGCTGCCAGCCCCTGGATATCAGTCCCTGTGACACCGGTGTCTCTGTAACTCGTCTCACCGGACGCTCTGCGGGGACGGTGACCAATTGTAACTTCCTTTTTTTGGGGCTTCTCGCCGCTCCGTCATTTACAGCTAATTTACACATTTTACATTTAAACTGTTTACTCGCCTCCCGATTCGGAGTAAAGTGTGCACTTCCTGTTCTTGGACTCGATTGGCTTCTGTCAGAAAGTACAGAAACCCGCGCACTGCGTTGGCCACGCCCTCCATCTTTGTTCTTGCACGTGGCATTGAGCATTTGGAGGTCTTCCTAGAGTCTTAAAAAGTACCCCCTGCTTCCTGCATCCAGCCCCTTCCCCGGCTTCCTTCCCATTGGCCCCGCCTCCTTCTTTGTGCCTCCTGTCTTATTGGTCCGGCTTCTTTCGCGATGCCTCCTGCCATGGCCCTCCCCCTCTCTTCCTCCTTCTGTCTCATGGATCCTGGAGGTCTGGATCGTGGTCCATGCCGACTGCGAACTATTCATACACTCTGTCATATTCATTGAATGTGTTTATGTAACTCTGTAATGCTTCCTTTAGGTCACATGACATCTATTGTTCTATCCATCCTGGAGAGGGATCCTCCTCTGTTGCTCTCCTGAAGGTTTCTTCCCTTTTTTCTCTGTGAAAGTTTGTTTTCAGTTTTTTGGGGGAGCTTTTCCTGAACCGATGTGAGGTCAAAGGTCAGGGATGTCGCATGCGTTCAGATTATAAAGCCCTCCGACGCACATTTGTAATTTGTGGTTTTGGGCTGCACAAAATAAACTGAATTTAATTAAATTGACCTCTGTGTCATGTGAATTTGACCGATGGTTACCCTCGGATGGGATTTGCTACTCATAATATTTCCTCTGGCTCGGGGGAAGAGAGTGTGTGTGCGTGTGTTTTATTTAATTCATTTGTATTTGTAGAGCGTCAGAGCACCGCGGGCAGACCTCACTATCAATATCTGCAAATCCGGTCTGGCAGAATAAGCCGATGAGATGCGCTGCCACGGCGACCCGATTCCTGCAAATCCTCGACAGAATTCAAACGGGGATGCGATCATCCAGTCGGCCTGCGAGGAGACCAGCGTCCATGCATCTGCATCTGCATATTCATCACAGCCATCCCGCCTCTACGTGGTATCAGAGGCCCTAAACCTTGTATATCTCACGCAAGGGTTGAACATACAAACAGATTCTGGGCGCAATACGAGTCGTTGTTGTAGTTTTTGGAAAATATTTGTTGAGAAAAAAGATCTTTTAACCTCGATGGAGGTCGAAAAACCTACAATAAATGATCAGAATCACTCCTGGAAGGTGGCGGAGGACAATCCCTCGGAAGTATGAAGTAGCATGATATTAGAAATACTCCAGGGTTAGTACAAGTATGTTTAAATGGAACGTCAGTGCAGTGGTTAGTAGATATTGAATTGATACCACTGAGATTGGTGATGTCAGGCACCAGAATAACCCAATATTTATATTTTATTAGGATTTAATTGTTGTGACAGATATAATATGAGGTTTTGTGATCTACCACTTTTTCACTAGCAGTGGTTGACATTCAGACATTCGGCAAGTGGCCTATAAACTGAACAGGAAATGGTGGTAAGAGGATCTAATTGTAAATGACCTAATATATAATTGTTATAGTAGGTTCAATATTGAGGATGTCTGATTAATGTCTTGTGTTTAAAAAATAATAATTCTGTCCTAGTCTGATTGTTTGTATAATTGGTCATATTATTATTTAAATATTAATTAGATTTTATTTTAAAAAATGTGTGTCTAATTTGAGGTAACGTGTAACATGTATGACATTAAAATTAAATGATTGAAAGAAAGAAAAACAAAATTAATTACCATTATATAATGGTTTTTTTCTAAATCCTTTTTTTCCCCGCCTGCTCCATAAACACCTCTTCACTGTCGCTGCACGCCGGCGTTTAGTCGTCACCTGTGAGCATAAACGAGTCTGTAATCCTCACAAATCCCCCGCAAAGGAAGTCAGAGTGCAGAGACGCAGTCTCACATCCTGCAGTAATGAAGCGTACGCCGTGTTTATACGTCCTTTGTGTGAGCCCTCTCCCCACAAGAAATGAAGCTAATCCGTCCCGATAGAAAATCTCACCACTGCACCACCAAAAATGTTAAATAACCTACTTTATGTGATTACATCGCCGTGCAACCTGCAAAAGCTCATTAGCTCCAGGTGATCGAGATCAAAAGATTCACCAGTTCAAGTAAATTAAATGCGATGAAAGATAATGGAGTTTGATGGAAAGCGGTAATGGGCTTTTCAGTTTGACGTCTCGTTGAATGAGGGAACATCTTTTCAAAGGGCTCGGCTCCAAATACGATAAGATAATTTTTCTTTTTATTGTGTGTGTGAAGAGATTTTGTTTGGTTTAACCGGGTGATCACCCAGATTTTAAATTCCCTCATTCAGAGCGTAAAATGCAGAATATTTCTTTCTGTATGTTCCTATATGATTGATTGATATCTTTTATTTTGTTTGCGTCATGCACATAACGTGTCCAACTCTCGTGGGTTTATTAGAAGCCACGAAATACAGCTGCACTGGACAAAGTTAAGGGTCACGTGATCACGAATTACAGCTGCACTGGACAAAGTTACGGGTCACGAGATACAGCTGCACTGGACAAAGTTACGGGTCACGAAATACAGCTGTATTGGACTCACGGGTCACGTAACCGCTCGGTCTGAAACTGAAAAAAATCTGCTGCAAAAAAAAAGGATTGTTTCTTCAAAAACTCAAGTTTTTAAGTCATCCAGCAAAAAAGAAAAATCAAAGTCTGAGTCTGAAAAATAAATATTCGTTCTATCTCTCGCAGTCCGGGCCAATAAAATCTGCTGTTTACTAAAGAGTACATCCCGTTATGTCTTTGTCTATAGGGCGGGAAAAAAATGTATAAATGTGGCGGTTGTGACTCAATACCTCGGTGCGGGGGGGGGGGGTTGTGTGGCTAAGACCTTTTTTTGTGGTGTCATCATGATTCATATTTATTCAATCGATGCGTTTATCATTCACGATATCAAGATTGTTTATTTGGAATCTAGAAATTTGCTCTCAACGTACACCAGATTGATTTGCTTTTAAAACGTCGGTGAAATCTTTATCACAAGCAAACAAACAAAATTAGGTTACAATGCTAGTTTTTCTCAAATATCTTGAAGTCCTAATTCTTACTTAAATATATAATATATTGTCCTCAAAAATCAATGAATGAATATTGATAAATAATCTGCTTGTGTCTTTGATTTTGTTGTCCGATGTTGTTTCAAGTCTTCGCGTCTCATTTCCCTCCCCCCCACATTTTGTCCTTGAACGCACCACATAACAATGAAAAATTCAGCAGTCAGGAAGGAGCAGCTCTTGTTTTTCCAGCCTACTTGAATTACCGCCTGCTCCAATACACACGCCACACTCCAGCCTCACATTCATACGCCGTCTGGATATTTACTCTCATGCGTAATATTTAAACTAATGGGGAAAAACCAATGGAAGCATTCTTCTGTAAGCCACCTCTTAAAGCAAGACGTGCTTCATTATTAAAAAGGCCGGCGTGGCCGTCTGTCTGCAGGGGTCCGGCATAAATAGAGCTTAGTAGGACGTCGACACAACACAAAAGGAAAATGTCTCTCACTATCCTCTTTATCATCAGAAGAGAGACAGCCTAGAATGAATTACGTTTCCAGTGCGGCTATCGAATTATATTGACCTAATTTTTCTATGAAACAATCTGGAAGCCAGAAGAGCGTCTTACATAACGGTAACTTTTTATTTTCCACAACACAGACGAAGTGGTTTTTTTCTTCCCGATCGCAATACCAGAAATGTTCCAACAATGGCTTCTAAGTCGGATGTTTTTTTCGTGCCGCTCGTCCCCGACGCATCAGCCCGAGGAGACGATCCAGAGCTGACATTTTGGGGTCGGCGTGCACAAACTTCCCTCGGAGAGGAAAAAAAAAGAAAAGAAAAAAAGCTTGGAAAGTCAAGTTTTCACAGAACAAAATGTGCTCGTCGCCCGTCGCCGCGCCCTGTTAAAATATTAATCTCAAATAAAAGCCTGTCCCCTGATGATCCTCTACCAAGCAGCAGGAACACATTCTCACTCCTCACTCTTCAAATAGTGTGGCGGTGCTCTTGCATTGTTCCACATGTGCTCATTACATGCTCATCACCTTGACAGGAAAAGTAACGATTTTGGCAAAACAACGACGTAGAACGTAGAAATAGATCTGGGTTGACATTAACTTGCATAACTTTCACTTTCAGACACAAACGGCGGTCTACTGGGTGAAAGTCTCCGCCCTGAGCACCTTAACCGACCACCACCTTCTGAATACCGTGACCACGAACTTTCCTTCAACCTTTAAAAACCTAAAATCATGTTGTTACTACAACTGGATGAATCTCCAAAATATTCAGTTTAACAATGTTGGCATTAAGCCGTGAAAAAACCCATAATTAGGGGTTTTACAGACAATGTGGAGAAATAACTCTACATCAAGACTTTAAAGTTTCTATACCTCCACCTCTTGGTTCCAGAAGCTTAAACCATATCCATATTCTCCTCACAGCAACATTCCCACTAGTTTGCACTTCATTCATCTTCATCGCTGACTGACGTGACTTTGTGAGCTCTTTATCTTTATAGTCATTCGGAGGCACGTCAAATATAAAATACTCACGGTGAACGGGGGTGCGGATTATGATGTGGAAGAGCCACCTGAGGTCAGGACTCCATCTTCAAACCTCTGCAGGGCCCGGGGCTCCGAACGCATCGCCATCGTCACAACCTCCTGCGGGAAGACAGAAAGCAGCACACTTAAAGAGATCGATCACCGACGACGACCTCGCCTGTTTGACGCCGAGACGCATCGAAGAAGCCGCGTCGGGGTCACCTTTCAGAGCGTTCCACTAACTTCTGTCTACATCCGTCGCTCGGCGTTCGGCGTCAACTTTAAAGGTCTCGGTCACGACTTTACTTGACATTTTCATACACGAAATAGATCCAATGCAGCGAGTACTACAAACAGTCAGAAACATTTCCCCCTTTAAACAATGATCGGTTGACACAATGGGTTTTCCGATTGTTGGACCGCTCTTGTTTCTAACCCCGCTGAGTGTGTTTCCAGACCTCTGCACATGCTTCAGTGGGTGCAGTGACATCAGAACCGAGGGCCAGGTCTTTGAACATAACGTTGTTGTATTCCATTCATCTTTGCATCCATCGATGAAGATTTAAGACCGAAACTCTGAGTCAAGAGTTCAGAGGTGCGACTGTTTAGTCCACCGATGTTTCCGAGAAGGATCTCTGCAGGTGAACCTCGATAAGAAGTTCAGAATGCTCGCAGCGTATCACTCTTGGAGATTGGGCAATAAAAGATCCATTGCTTTTATGCTTTGAGCTCAACCTAGGAAACTAAATCACGTCTCCAGGGAGCACCGAGTGAGAGAGAGAGAGAGAGAGAGAGCGAGAGAGAGCGAGAGTTCCTCCCTGGAGTTGGATATGGACACTGACTTGCTTGGGGTAACGTCCTGAAACCCCCGAGTTAGATTTCAGCTCGCCGTTGACTTAAAAAGTGCAACAGGAGGCGGGGCTATCCCTTCCTCAGATGACAAGGGGGGGGGTTAAGCTGGGGATGCCAACCGTCCACTTACAAGCGGCTCCACCAGCAAAACCAAAACCTCTCAGCGGGGAGCAGCGATGAGATTAGCGGCCAGGAAGCTATCAGTCACAGTGAAGTGAGGCCCGGCTCATTAGGTCCCGCAAGCCGCTTAGTCCCCACTAGTTTAATGCCCGCTGCTCAATATGGATTATGACTTCTGTTCACATTATTCTCTCAGTTCCAGAGAGCAGTCGACTCTCTAATTACCGATCCGAGCACCGAGGCCGTGTTCGCCCGCACCGCAGAGTCAAACTGACTCGGTGCTATTAGTCCGTCGTCGAGACGTTGAGGCAGCTTTCATTCCATGTTTAATGCGTCGATCAGAATTATTATTATTATTATGCAGAGCTGTTTAAACGACTCTCTGTCGTGGCATTGCAGATTCTCTGCTCTTCTTTCCTGTCTGCCTCTGTCAGCTCTCTTCATAATGCACTCGCTCCTCATTCATTATATATATATATATATATATATATTCCTCCCTCCCATTTTGTTTTCTTGTTTCCTCTCACACCCATCCAACAACACACATTCGTTATTGTCATGTGCACGAAGAATTGTTGTTAACATGTGTATTCTCTCTAATGACCAGCAGGGAGTGACTCCTCTGGTTGTATAGAGGTCTATGCTTCATGTGTTGAAGCTGCATTCTCTCTACTGACCACCAGGGGGCGACTCCGATGGTCGTATAGAAGTCTATGCTTCATGTGTTGAAGCTGCATTCTCTCTCCTTACCAACAGGGGGTGACTCCTCTGGTTGTATAGAAGTCTATATATGACTCTACTTCTCGTGATGTATTCCCTCAGTAAACATTGTAAACATGAGTTTATGTCTCAATCTCTAGTTTCATGTCTTCTTCAATACAGCATGATGTCATCATTTAGGTACCTCCACTTAGACGTATAGTCGTGAGCAGTTAGTGAGGCAAGTTGCCAAAAACTAAACTTCTCGTGAGGAAAAGGAACATTAATCCAAACTCGCATCAGGCATCTTTGTGTCTCGTTGTTTTGCAAAGTCGACATCAAAATGTTACCAAAATATGACACTGAGCCGGGAACACGGGGCCTCTGGAGGGAGGGTCGCGTTACGCAACGATCCGCTGGGTTTGAAAACCAGAAAACTTGCCGGCTCAGGCAACTTATGTACAAACAAAGTACAACGCAGTGAAAAAACACATCTCGCTGCCGTGAATAACTTGCGTGCTTTGCTTTTCTGATTATTTCTTGACTAAAAAAACGTGGCATTTCACCTCCAGCTCCCCCCCCCCTCCCCCGTGACCTAGTTGAGAGCCCCAGCCGGCTGCTGACGGTGCTCTCGCTCCCCCTTCGACTATCGGTAACGCTTACCACTTCAAAAACGGGCTGTAGGGCCGAGATGATTTCTGTAATTACACGCGGAACAGAAACCGGAGAGGCGGAATGATGCGAGTTCAAATATGTATTAAAGTCAAGTGGAAAACAAAAGAGGAAGAAAAACTAAAAAGATGATCTTGGGAGTTTGAGCTTTTCCTTCACACCAAGCAGGTTAATCGTGTTTTGGACTATTTGTAGATTTAACTTTGTAATGAAGGACTGGTGGAGCATGAATAAATTATCTCTGTTCCTTCACCGCGCGGCGCTCGCCCTGGGATTACGGAGAAAGCATTTTAGTTTCCGCCTGTCTTGAACTTTATTTGCCGGCTCTTTGGCGGATTGTTCTGGGATTGACTTTCTTTTGGGGACTTCACGAGACGTCGGGACCGTCGGGGTCCGGGGACGCAGTCACACTTTGTGAAGGGCTGTTTGTCGTGCGTGTTCCTGTTGTGTGTTGCTGCGTTTGAATTTTGCTATCATAAAAACATTTGGTGTCTGCAATAGACTGTTTGGTTTCCTTTACGACTGTTTCACTTTGGGCGTTCCCATTGTGCATCCCAGTTCCCAGTGTGCATCCCAATATGCATCCAGTGTGCTTCCCAGTGTGCATCCCATTGTACATCCCAGTTGCACCCCAGTGTGCATCCCATTGTGCATCCCAGTGTGCATCGCATTGTGCATCCCATTGTGTATTCCAGTGTGCGTCCCAGTATGCAACCCAGTGTGCATCCCAGTATGCATCCCATTGTGCATCCCAGTATGTATCAGAGTGTGCATTCCATTGTGCATCCCAGTGCGCTTCCTAGTGTGCATCCCATTGTGCATCCCAGTGTGCATCCCATTGTGCATCCCAGTATGTATCAGAGTGTGCATTCCATTGTGCATCCAGTGTGCTTCCTAGTGTGCATCCCATTGTGCATCCCATTGTGCATCCCAGTATGTATCAGAGTGTGCATCCCATTGTGCATGCCAGTGTGAGGCCTGGTGACCTCCCGTCCAGCAGACCTGCAGCTCGCTTCACAACTCGATCGTTATTTGACCTTCTCCACGAGCGATGCAATAAAACCTTTAGACCCGCAGACACACAGAACACCATTTGGGATCCCGCATGCCCATAATGAATTCCCAGCTATTTTTAGACTGGAAGAAAATCAGCTATTTTTTCCCGCAGCCTCCCTAAAAATACCCCGCCGTCAGCCGACGTTAATTAGCCGACAAGACGCGCTCATTAGTTTGTTTGAAGCTCGCGATAACAACACGGAGACTTTGATGTAATCCAAGGCCTCGGTGGGGGAGAGGAGAGGCGGCAGAGAGGATGTTTTGATTAAACAAAACAAAAACAAAAAAACAACAACGAGAAAACACGACGATAATGAATACGTTAAAGATGGCGCCGGAGAAGTGAACTCCCCGTCTCCCTCCCCTCGTGACTCGTATCGATCTCCATCATCCGCGGCCGCCCCGGCTGAGCTGGTGTCAGCTGCTCGGCTAATTGGGAGGAGAAGAGGAGGAACACACACCCACACAGACACACCCACACCCACACAGACACACACACACACACACACACACACATACAGACACACACACACACACACACATGAGCCAGGAAAGAGGCGCAGACCTCATTGTGCCTTTGATCCATAAAACATGATGAGTTCAAACTCCTGCCTCTCCTTTCATTAACTTAATCAACGTGCCGGGAAATGAATAAAACATTCGGCGGGGAAAATGCAAAGTGAAAACAACAACAGGAAATGACACCGACCCCCCCCCCCCCACACACACACACACACACTCACACGCACAGACACACACACACACTCTTTGACATTGAAGGGATTTTTGAATGTATTTTTAACCCCCTTTTCTCCTGCACAGATACATGCTGTAGCATTAGCCTAAAGGCCAGAGCGCCGGGCTAATAACTGGAAGGTTGCCTATGTGTGTGTGTGTGTGTGTGTGTGTGTATGTGTGTTATCTGACGCTTTCTCCCTTTTCCCATCCGACAACCATCAACACCTCCAACACTGCACTCAACCTGCAGCTGCTCCGGGGAGGCCGCCGCAGCACCGGGCGGATGTCACCGCAGACTGTCGGAGTCAATTTGGACAGAGCAGAGCGCAGGGCACACACACACACACCCACACACACACATACACACATACACACACACAAACAGGAAGTCATTACTACATACATGCAGGTACAATAAAATAAATAAATGATGAAACAGTTGAGATGTAAAATGATTATGTATTATCCCCCGGAACACTACACCCGTTAAAATATTCTGTTGTTGTTGTTGTTGTTGTTGTTGTTGTTGTTGCAGTAGTAGAATAGTACAGGAGTATTACTCGGGGTGAATGTAGTCGGAACAGTGGTTCTTTTGGGTGGTTTTAGTGAACTAACACTTGTAGTACTAGTGGCAGTAAATGGAACTGCACTAGTACGATTAGAATTAGCAATAGTAGTATAATACTTTTTATAATAGTGTGGTAGTTGTTAAAACTAGCTAGGATGTAAATGCAGATGTGTATAGTATATATATATATATATATTCATTCATATATATACTATTGACATATTTATGTCTATATATATGTATTTATATCGATATTTATGTATATATATAAATATACTGCAGACATATATATATATATACAGTATATATATATATATCCATTTACATCTATACACATATATATGTTTAGATGTTATATAAATAGTTGCATACCAGAAATACAATGACCCAAAGTAATCAATTAATACGAGTAACAATTATATTACATAGCAGGTATATTTGTCGTGGGAGTCGTAGCACTAGTAGGTCGTAGTAATGGAAGTAATAGCAAAGGAATATAAAATGTACTGCTAGTACAATCAGTAGTATTAGAGAAGAGCCAGTGGAAGCAGAGGGTCCTGCAGACGTCCTCCATCCAACAGACAGCAAAGCAGCTATAACACCACCAGTGTCCAACCCTGGTTGGCAATGCGCATCTGAATATTTACCACAGGTAGGCCAAGAAGCCGAGGCACCTGGGACGTAATCCTAGCAGGAGGGGGGGGGGGGCTTAACGTCTCTAGAGCCTCTGAGCACACAGAGTAAATCCTTAAACCAGCACGGTTGTACAGCGTCAGCCGAGCAACGGATCTCTGTCGTCCTTCACAGGAGGAAAATGTCTTCTGTCATTGCAATCATCTGTCTATTATTACCCCCCCCACCCTCAACAAGGCTGTGAGGAACCATGACAGATAAAAGTTATTTTCAGAGACTTTTGTTTCCTTTCCAGTTCACAGATGTAGAGCGACAAAGTGCATTTTGTTAGAATGGGTCTGGAAATGGAAAACATTAATAGTCCGATCTACTCTAAATACCACGGATGGAAAGACACTGCGGAGCACGCTCCACGAGCTGAGCTGTAATAAGAGCGCGAGATACCAGCTCTCCTATATTCTGCAGGGAGGACTCTCATTTCTGGGCCAGCCCAGAAGATGGCGTCGCACTGGTTACCACTAAATATATATTTATTTATAGATGATAAGCTGTGGTGGTAAACAAACTTATGTAATTACAAGTTTACCTAATGTTGTGTCATATGTTAGGAGGTATAGTTAGGAGCTAGTGTTAGGAGGTAATATTAGGAGGCATAGTTAGGAGCTATAGTTAGGAGGTGTAGTTAGGAGCTAGTGTTAGAAGCTATAGTTAGGAGGTAATGTTAGGAGGCATAGTTAGGAGGTATCGTTAGGAGGTATAGTAAGGAGCTAGTATTAGGAGTTGTAGTTAGGAGCTAGTGTTTGAAGCTATAGTTAGGAGCCAGTGTTAGGAGGTATAGTAAGGAGCTAGTATTAGGAGGTATAGTAAGGAGCTAGTATTAGGAGGTATAGTAAGGAGCTAGTATTAGGAGGTGTAGTTAGGAGCTAGTGTTAGAAGCTAGTGTTAGGGCCCCCCCGTCAACAACTCTTTTCGGTTTGATGCCGGCGCGCGCAACGGTCAGCTGGATCGGGTGCTGATGGAAATCTCACGCTTGCCTGTCTTCAAAACTTGAGAGCCCTGCTTCAACGCTTCCCCCCGATACGTTAATATTATTCACCGACCTGTAATTTATTTGTGTATTCTTTAGTGCTGTGAAAAATAACGCGTTAACTCAGTTAATTCACTTACAGGTTTAACTAGTTTTTGTTTTTTAACGCATTTAACGCATGCGCAGAATGAGCTTCCAATCCGTCTGTTGTTGGTCGTCGGGACGAAAAAAAAGTCACTTGCAAAATGAGCTTCCAATGCACCACTTCAATCTGAACTCTGTCCGCTCTCATGCAGACGGTCTGTTCATCGGTAATGATCCTTCCGCAGGTTCACCTCCGGAAACCTTGTTACGACTTTTACTTCCTGTAGATCAGGGTCTCAACACGTCGATCGCGACCTGCCAGTCGATCGCGGCGTAGTGTCGGTAGATCGCATGACATTAAAGAGATTGGCCCGCCCCCTGACATGTTCTCTAGAGCACGTCTTTGTTCTTTTATTAAACTAAACGTCTGTTGTTGATCGTATCTCCACAGCAGCATGTCATTTCTGTCTCTTCGCGTTGCGTTAACACTTATCGATCTCCGTCTGGCGCCACAGAGCTCCGTGCGCGCGCATCGGGACCGAGCAAAAAAAGTCACTTGTCAATCTGTCCACCTGTCCGGGCCGGTGAGGTTTCAGCTTTGCAGCGGTGTCCCCGCCGTCCCTTTCATCACGGCCCAGTTCATGAAGAAAACCCACACAGTCAGTTTGCCTCAGCAGCTGCTAGAGGAAGACTAGAGGCCTTTAGATTGTATCATGGTGGAGTTAATGGTTGACAAACAAGAGGAAAATGCTCTGTTTAACCCTCCTGTTACCTTTACATTTACTAACATATTTTACCCTCGGGGTCAATTTCACCCCAGCAATTAAAACCTCCAGAAAATTATTAGAATTGATATTGCTTCCCAAGTTTAAGTGTGAGGTACTTTATGTTTGTTTGTTGACTACCTAAATAGCCCTTTAAATAAATAAAAAAGTTGATATTTCTTATGTTTGACACAGTGAAAAACAGCCTGGCGTCAAATTGACCCCAAAGAACACCGACATTAAACATTGAATGGGGTCAAATTGACCCGAAAGGTAACAGGAGGGTTAAACATTCTGTTTAGGATGAAGATGTATTAATGTTCCATATGGAAGAAAACTGCTAAATAACTGCTGAGTTGCAGCACCATTGTATAGAAGAATGTATAAATGTATATATCCGTCTTTTGTCATAAATCTCTATGTTTTCACAAAATATACCGAGAATATCGGTAATATGTGATTAATCATGATTAATCCACAAAAACCTGTGATTAACCCGATTAAAATTTTAATCGTTTCACAGCCCTAGTATTCTTATCTGGCGTCTGAGAGTCTCTCCCGACTGCGTAGAGAAACTCTTACAGTCGCAGCGTCACTTTTCAAGTGAAGAGGGAACCAGAAGACTGAGAGACTTACAGAAGCTCAGGATGGTGGTGGTCTATGTTTAAATATGGTGCTTTGCTATCTTGAGTAAATATTATCTAGCACACTAAAAGCAATAAAACAACACACTTTTTGGTGTTGAAGCTTGGTTTTTGGCCATCGGCCTCTAATTATCTATGAAAGGGTTTAAGGTCTTAGACCGGAGATCGTGGTAGTGGCCTGTCAATCACCTTGTGGCCCCGCCCTCAAGCATCCCCTGCTTTACGGGCTGTTTGAGTCTAAATCGGACCATCATTTACGAAATGAACATCATACTGTATAGAAGAAGACTTAAAACTAGAGACTGGGCTTACTGGACTGGACCAATAGTATAGGGTTTACTGGACTGGACCAATAGTATAGGGTTTACTGGAGTAAACCAATAGTATAGGGTTTACTGGACTGGACCAATAGTATAGGGTTTACTGGACTGGACCAATGGTATAGAGCTGACTGGACCAATAGTATAGGGCGTACTGTACTGGACCTTTTCCACGGCATCAACCAGGAGCATCCATCCCATAATGCTCCTTGCCGTTGCTCTGGAGCTCTGCATAATGAAGCAGAAGCTGCAGAGCTCCATATGCAGCGGCAGATGGCTTCACCCTCCTCAGCAGCAGACGGATC
Organism: Pseudoliparis swirei; assembly: GCF_029220125.1. Lineage (NCBI taxonomy): Eukaryota > Metazoa > Chordata > Actinopteri > Perciformes > Liparidae > Pseudoliparis > Pseudoliparis swirei. The sequence continues at coordinate 3,291,231 of NC_079399.1, forward strand.
TTGGCTCCGAGGCTCTCTGCAGGTCCCGGGCCAGCTAGCTGCTGCTGGTGGGCGGGCGACGGTCCATCGGCCAATCGGCGACAAGCGTGAATCAGATCTGTCATCACGGGATCAGAGCTCCGACGCCTTCGCTGGATTTAGTATTGATGAAACTAAACTCTGCCTCCAGTTAACAGGATATTCAAGCAACACACAAAGAACGCCACCGTGACCGAGAAGGGAGAGAATCCAACACGATGATAACGACACTCAGCTGGAGGAGGAACCGAATCGCTGCCGCGTGATTGGTTCACCGAGCAAATGATCCAGAGAGACAAACGTCTGGGAGCTATCATAGTTTCTTTTCACCAGAAAAGCTCCTGGAGACACGATACAATACAGACAATAAATCTGTAACGACTCGTCGCTCCGTCAACACACTTTGGAAAAGAAGACGATCTTTATTCACAAAAAGTGTCCAACTTTTGTGTTTTAATGGATTTTTAAGCCACAGATTTGGTTTTTCAGGGTCTTCGGGTCGGCTCCAGGTCATTTGCGTCGGATGCATCATAAGTAAAGTAGGGAAATTGTATTTCCTGCTATAATAACAGTTAATTGCATTGCACAACTCAATATCTTAAACATCAACCCTGCCGAGGTCGGGATTTGAACCGAAGCATTTTTTTCCTCTCTCTTCCTTCTTTCCTTTCCTGTTTCCTCCCCCCTCTCCCTTGACAGACTGTTGTTCCCCAGCTTCAGGGGGAGAGCAGTCGTCCCTTAACCACATGGTAGCTGGTTCGATCCCCGCTCTCCCCCCATTAGTTGCGTGTCAAACTGTCCTTGAGCAAGGCACCGAACCCCCAGTATGTTTCAAATACAGGGAAGAATTCCCCCACGGGGATCAATAAAAAGTGGTGATTTCTTCTTATTAGTTATTAGTCTCTATGATTGACATGTTTGAGCCAGACAACCCGGTGAGAGGGAAAGGACTGCTGGCGCTGCCACATGAAGAAGAGCCGGTAGCTCGTCTTCATTAAACGTTTCAGGTGAACTGACGGTGTTAAAATGCTGCGGTTCTTTTCTTTTACTCCCCCACACGATGTGACCGTGGAGAGACAGAAACAAAATCAATGAACTCAATTTATTACAATTGGCGCAAATGAACGGAGTCTCTCTCGGGGCGAGCGAATAAATCAGAACGCGGCGGCGAGTTAATGGCACTGTGGGAACCAATCGGGACATTGTGTCCTCGACGCGTTGTGTTTGTTTGAGGCTCAGGCGGTAACGGCATCACAGCTCAACAAGCTGCTCACCAATCAATAAACACAGATCTCTGATGTGGTGCGTTGTCGATGGTTTAAGAGCTCAGAAAGATGACAACAAATAAACAAACAAACAAACAAATTAAGCAGTTAGTCGCCTAATGGACCGCTTGGTGCCACATGAAGTTATTATACAAGTGTATTAGGCTATTTTTTTGCTTAATAATAACGACAACTCCCCCGGCCTTGCTTGCCACCTGCTGATGGGGGGGGGGGGGGGGGCCACAAATGGAGAGGTAAAGGATCTAGAGAGCGATACGGCTCATTTGATCAAAAAAAAAGAAAAGAAGCTTTGCACAAACTATCAGGAGGTCTTAATTTCCCAAGGCGCAAATGTCCCGTCTACAGTACACACACACACACACACACACACACAGCTGTGATTTAACCCCCCTCCTCCCCGGTGTGGCCCCGCCTTCTTCTTCCATTCACACAGCGAGGTGGAGGAGAAGATGGAGGGGTGAGGTCAGAAGCACTGATGCACCACCTCCACCTCGAGAAGACACATTACAGTCTGTGACCCGCCCATTGGTATCCATTGCAGCGCTGTCTTTAAATACATCTCCATCGCCGTGGAGACGGAGGATCGAACCCGCGGGGACTTTGCCAACCTCGGGGAAACGGAATGAAGCGAAGACGCACGAAGGCGAAGGCCGCGGACGCCGTTCAGGGACGTCGGACATGTCGGACGCGTCTAGCCGGGGAGCGGTCAGGGTCTCGGTCCGAAGATTAGAAACAAGAAGATGAGACGACGTCTTCGCCCCCCCGCCCCTCCACCCAGCCCCCTTCTCCACTCCCGCTAATGGGATCCCCCGAGCCTCTGTACAGGTGTGGCGCTGTACTGGAGGGCTCACCTGGATCCACACACACCGGATCCTCCGAGGGGTCGACTCACAGACGAGTGAAACCAGAACAATGTTATAAATAATGGAGGACAGGAAGAGGACTAAGTAAACTATCATATTCCTCGGATCAGAACTGAACAGTTTGGGTATTCTTGGTTTTCACTGATTCGTAGCACGGGACTTTATTTCCAATTTCCAGTTAATTTGATAACAAAATGTTTTAATACAATACCGTGTGAAATACTTTTGTTGGGAAGCTCCATCAAATTTAAAAAGTAAGAAAATATAATATAACAAAATATGTTGTTTTAAACAATAAAAACACATTTAGAAAAACAATAAGTAGTAAACATTAAGGGATATGCAGAAGGACGGCCTGTGTGGGGTAATATTATATATATATATATATTTTGTATGCATTAATGTTTAATGGCACACACACAACAAATATAAACACTTGAAATGAATCTATAATACAACGTTCCATGTTTATTGTGTAGGTAGGCATTTCAGTTGGCTGGTGGGTCCAGTAGATTAGCTTTGGACACACACACACACACACACACACACACACACACACACACACACACACACACACACACACACACACACACACACACACACACACACACACACACACATAATCTCCCAAAAGGCTTTGTTGCAGAGGTAATGAACGAATTGGAGTCAGAAGTACAAACTCTTCCCTTTGAACCTGGATTGGATTTTGGATGATGTAAATATTAATTATTTTTTTATATTTTAGAAAACCCTGGTGACAGTAAATGCTCCCGACGCGTCTCGACTGACTTCCTTCATAGTTTTCCCAGTCAAAGGTCAACCGGTGAGTGAAATCGTCCTTCTCCGCCTTAAACTGTCGATCCTCCGACGTTCCGAAGGCACTCAGAACACTTTTACACCGACGGGCTAAAAATACCACCTCCCTCTCTGCGAGGGGCCTCGGTGAGACGTGTGAGGCGTGTTCTGAGACGTGATGCTCAGCACTTCGGGTACCTGGTCTCTTTCTTTCTGCTTCTCGTTGTAGCCGTGAAGTGCAGTGTGGCGTTTATTCATGACGGGCACTTTCACAATTTGAGCGCCATGACGCCGAAAACCTCGTACTTTAAGATCCACGCCGGTTCAAACGAGGGAGGAGAAGCGTGTCTGTTCGTTGTGACCAGAAGACAAGATGATGATGATTATGAGTGGGGCCTTTTTATGGTCCCATTTTTAGAATTTCTATTACATTACGGGGAGATGAAATCAAGCATTCTGATTGGTTAAGAGTGAGTCACGAGGCGGACAATATTCAGCCATAATGTCCGACAGATGTTTACATTTATCTGAGTGTTCCATAAGTCCAGAACCAGAGAAGCTATGAATGAAATGCTGTAGACCTGAAGACCAGAACCAGAGACTCTATGAATGAAATGCTGTAGACCTGAAGACCAGAACCAGAGACTCTATGAATGAAATGCTGTAGACCTGAAGACCAGAACCAGAGACTCTATGAATGAAATGCTGTAGACCTGAAGACCAGAACCAGAGACTACGAATGAAATGCTGTAGACCTGAAGACCAGAACCAGAGACTCTATGAATGAAATGCTGTAGACCTGAAGACCAGAACCAGAGACTACGAATGAAATGCTGTAGACCTGAAGACCAGAACCAGAGACTCTATGAATGAAATGCTGTAGACCTGAAGACCAGAACCAGAGACTCTATGAATGAAATGCTGTAGACCTGAAGACCAGAACCAGAGACTCTATGAATGAAATGCTGTAGACCTGAAGACCAGAACCAGAGAAGCTATGAATGAAATGCTCTAGACCTGAAGACCAGAACCAGAGACTCTATGAATGAAATGCTGTAGACCTGAAGACCAGAACCAGAGAAGCTATGAATGAAATGCTGTAGACCTGAAGACCAGAACCAGAGACTCTATGAATGAAATGCTGTAGACCTGAAGACCAGAACCAGAGACTCTATGAATGAAATGCTGTAGACCTGAAGACCAGAACCAGAGACTCTATGAATGAAATGCTGTAGACCTGAAGACCAGAACCAGAGACTCTATGAATGAAATGCTGTAGACCTGAAGACCAGAACCAGAGAAGCTATGAATGAAATGCTCTAGACCCGAAGACCAGAACCAGAGACTCTATGAATGAAATGCTCTAGACCCACATCTTCTGGTTCCGTTGGCTCCTTGTCGTGTGTTTCTTGTGTCTATTGTTGTCTGTTTTATGGGAAATTGATTAAGTTTTCTAAATTTCTTTATAATTAAATTGTCTTAAATGTAATGTGTCCTGCGATATTAATTTATTTACTCTGCATTTTTTCCATGAAGAGGTGTCCATCGTTGACGTGAGACTGAGACGATGATGATGATGATGATGGTGATGGTGATGATGATGATGATGATGATTTGAAGAAGAAGCCGAGCTCTACTCCACAGACTTATAATGAGGAATCAGTGTCGGTTTCTACACACTCCTCCAAATGGCATGAAACCACAACATGCCCTTTTAATCATTTCCAATTAACTGTACTATATACAGGACTGTCTCAGAAAATTAGAATATTGTGATAAAGTTCTTTATTTTCTGTAATGCAATTAAAAAAACAAAAATGTCATGCATTCTGGATTCATTACAAATCAACTGAAATATTGCAAGCCTTTTATTCTTTTAATATTGCTGATTATGGCTTACAGCTTAAGAAAACTCTAAAATCCTATCTCATAAAATTAGAATATTTCCTCAGACCAAGTTAAAAAAAAAATTTATAACAGCAAAACAAAATCAAACATTTGAAAATGTCCATTAATGCACTCAGTACTTGGTTGGGAATCCTTTTGCACGGATTACTGCATCAATGCGGCGTGGCATGGAGGCAATCAGCCTGTGGCATTGCTGAGGGTTTATGGATGCCCAGGATGCTTCAATAGCGGCCTTTAGCTCATTTGCATTGTTGGGTCTGGTGTCTTTCAGCTTCTTCTTCATAATACCCCACAAATTCTCTCTGGGGTTCAGGTCAGGGGAATTGGCAGGCCAATCGAGGACAGTAATGCCATGGTCAGTACACCAGTTATAGGTGGTTTTGGCACTGTGGGCAGGTGCCAGATCATGCTGGAAAATGAAATCCTCATCTCCATAGAGCTTTTCAGCAGACGGAAGCATGTAGTGCTCTAAAATCTCTTGGTACACAGCTGCATTTACTCTGGACTTGATGAAACACAGTGGACCAACACCAGCAGCTGACATGGCTCCCCAAACCATCACTGACTGTGGGAACTTCACACTGGATTTCAAGCAACTTGGATTTTGCGCCTCTCCAGCCTTTCTCCAGACTCTGGCGCCTTGACTTCCAAATGAAATACAACACTTGCTTTCGTCTGAAAAGAGGACTTTGGACCACTCTGCAACTGTCCAGTGCAGTAATCCATGCAAAAGGATTCCCAACCAAGTACTGAGTGCATTAATGGACATTTTCAAATGTTTGATTTTGTTTTGCTGTTATAATTTTTTTTTTTTACTTGGTCTGAGGAAATATTCTAATTTTATGAGATAGGATTTTAGAGTTTTCTTAAGCTGTAAGCCATAATCAGCAATATTAAAAGAATAAAAGGCTTGCAATATTTCAGTTGATTTGTAATGAATCCAGAATGCATGACATTTTTGTTTTTTTAATTGCATTACAGAAAATAAAGAACTTTATCACAATATTCTAATTTTCTGAGACAGTCCTGTATATCAAAATAATATATCTATATATATCTATATGTATAGATATATATATACCATTCAACCTTTACTGCCTATAAGGGCCACTAATCCTCAGCGTGTGCCGACTGACTGATTCCAAACCGCATGGTTTCATCTTGTCGGGGGTGTTGTGGGTGTACTGTATATTGATGTGTGTGTGTGTGTGTGTGTGTGTGTGTGTGTGTGTGTGTGTGCAGGCGGTGTCGGAGCTGAGTGACACATCACCACCGTGCCCCGTAGGTTTCTGGCTCTTCGTCGGTAACGCCGCCCACGCCGATAAGCGTTCTGGGCCGCGGGCCTAAAATCCTCATGAATCACTTCTGGTGTTCCGGAACGTACGTTCGGATCATTTCTGGGACGGAGCGGCGAGTCCCGCCGCCAGCACGGCCATCCTCCGCCGCTTATCGATGTCTGTGGAATGAACTGGAGCCAGACTACATGAGCTTTGGTAGCTTTGGGCACAGGAAGCACTATTTGTGTGGGCTTGGAGGAACATGAAGTTTGGGGTAAAGTAAATACTTGGGAAAGTTGGGTTAGTTGGTTGGCGTGGAATTACAAAACAGTGGACTCACTGTCGATGTTTTTCTCTTCTTTTAACAAAGAAAAAAAAAGTGCTCCCGTCAAACCGTATCTGCGTGGTAACCGTGGTAACCATGTGTCGACAGCTCCCCAAACCTGAACGATGATGTCATTTTAACCCAGAATAGTTTGCCCTCAACATACCCGGAGAGCTCTGGTGCCTGAAATTAGATTTCTTTAGAAGGTTCATTTTAGTTTACATTTTTGTGAGATAATGGTTCATCCGCACACGATGTGTTCAAGGACCGTCGGGAAGATGAAGATCAGATGATAATGACGAATGCCACAGCTTCTGGCTGGAATATACCGTGTAGTCTGGGACATTATTTAGGGGGAAAAACGCTTTTGAATCCCTCTGGCGGGTTTTGGGTTTCAGGAACATCAACTCCCTAAATATATATATATAAATAAATATGTATTATATATATACAGGACTGTCTCAGAAAATTAGAATATTGTGATGAAGTTCTTTATTTTCTGTAATGCAATTAAAAACAAAATGTCATGCATTCTGGATTCATTACAAATCAACTGAAATATTGCAAGCCTTTTATTCTGATTTATTGCTGATTATGGCTTACAGCTTAAGAAAACTCAAATATCCTATCTCTAAATATTAGAATATCATGAAAAAGTATACTAGTAGGGTATTAAACAAATCACTTGAATTGTCTAATTAACTCGAAACACCTGCAAGGGTTTCCTGAGCCTTGACAAACACTCAGCTGTTCTAAATCTTTTTTTTAACTTGGTCTGAGGAAATATTAAAATTTTATGAGATAGGATTTTAGAGTTTTCTTAAGCTGTAAGCCATAATCAGCAATATTAAAAGAATAAAAGGCTTGCAATATTTCAGTTGATTTGTAATGAATCCAGAATGCATGACATTTTTGTTTTTTTAATTGCATTACAGAAAATAAAGAACTTTATCACAATATTCTAATTTTCTGAGACAGTCCTGTATAGATATATTTATATTCATATAAGAGGTTCCTACATGAAGGCCATTAGGGTGAACTCCTGCTGAAACCTTGTTTACAGGGGAAAGGCCTCAGGAGACGCCGCTGAATGCCTTTGACACACGAGCTCTCTGCCTTGTTATCTTCCTCCGTGCAGCTCGGATGAAAACTTTTCTTTCTTTTACATAAGGGTATCCTATGATTTATATATTTTAAGGGTCACGCTGTCCCCAGTAGGGGAAAACAAAATAGATATCATAAACTCATGTGACCGCTGGAAAAAAGAAAAAGCAAAAGACAAAAATGAGGCCAGGAGGTAACCAGACTTTCTCGTCTGCTCGGCCTCCGAATGAAGAGCTAGAATTAGCTTCCTGCCAATTAGGAAACACAATATATCTATATATATATATATATCCATTATGCTCGCGTGAGGCGGCGGGCCCCACAGGATTGCCTGCCTTTGCAATTCATTAAAGCGATACGCGATCCTTCCTCTTCCCCCCCTGGGGGGCAGAGCCAACACTATTACCCTGGACACTCACCGTATCTGCATCCCTGATATCACAATCTGTGAAACTCAAGGAGAGCCAGCGGTCTTTTCCTTCTTCACCCGATAAGCTCCTGTTACGCCAATGTCAGGCTTGCACTTCCACGTACAGCACTTACATGTGGAAGTATACGCACACACACACACACAAAAGAACACACACATACTTGAAATCGCAGACCCATGAGGACCACGCCTAGGAGGTGTCACGTGGGGACACCACCTTCAAAATTGAATAACGGCATACTTTTGATCATATAAATTTTGGGGGGGGGGGGGGGGGTCACACTCACACACACACATCCTCGTTTGCGTTTTTTCCAATTCAATCCACGTGAGAGGCTCATTTACTGAAACGTGCATCATAGCGGTTACTCATTGTGTGCATGGGTAGATGCTAAATGATGCAACCAAATCACAGTGTAGGTGAATTTTCCACGCAGGTAAATATTGAAAAACAGGTCTTGTGGATGAAAGATGAGCTCCTCGCTCAATGGGATGTTATTCATTTATTTCAGCTTTTAGTCTAATGTCCAGGTGCTTCGTGCTCATTGTGTGGTGACGTTGTTACCGGGCAGGTGACGGAGTGGGAGGATGCACCACGATGCGGACACACGTGCACGTCAAAGCCCCCGGAGGCGGGTTTATTTCAAGTTTGTTTTTCCAGTAAAAAAAATCTATATAATTTATTTAAGAGTTTTGTCAGGACGCCATGGAAAAGGAAAAGGAAGCCGGCGTCGACGTGAACGTGAAGTGACAACACGCTGCTGTTGTGCGTCCGTGTACATCACCACACGTGAGCGCACAACTCTGCCGACAACACGATAACGCTAACCGCTAAGTCGTACATTCGCACGCGACTATTCACGTTCGCCGGTGTTTCTCCCTTGACTTTAAAAAAGAAAATTATAAAGTTGTGATGTAACGTCGGGTTAAATAATCCTTCTGCTGACGTTCGGCTGCAGCGGGAGAAACGAGCGGCGGAGATTTGTGAGTCAAATCCTCGGCTGCAGTCTAAGAAGACAAATATTATATATTCATTATTGGCCCGCGATGAATAACTTGGACAGCGTTTGTTTTTTCAGTTAATACTGCAGCGGGGGGGGGGGGGGGGGGGGCTCTGGAAACACAAGCTCCTCTTCTAAGCAATGACTCCGCAAAGGCGCTTCTTCTTCTTCTTCTTCTTCTTCTTCTTCTTCTTCTTCGTGTTTAGATTAATATTCTGTTTCTCAACCCTCGTGCCACACACTCGTGACAATTCTTCGATCATTTAGAATTTTTTTGTCAAATTCAACCTCGGCTCTAAAAACTAATTAAAACTTGTGAAAATAATTTATTTTAATCCCATGGCCATTTTGGTATAAAAAAATGCATTATCACAGCTTATGTTTTTTTGTGTGTGTGGGGGAGGGGGGGGGCTTTGATTTGTATTGGAAAACTATATATATATATATATATATATATATAAGCTGGAGGGGAAGTGACTTGTACTGAGAGAAACAAAATAAAACCATAAAATAAATATCGGTTCGCCAATATTCTTACAACCAACTCGGGTTTGGTCATAATTCACAGAGTCAGATGTGAACATATGAAAAAGCATCTCACTGCATTATGAACTTCTAAAATAATCCTTGCAGACCTCATACAAGTGAAGATTCGTCAATTTGTCAAATTTGCTCGGAATCAAGATTTTTTTCTCCGACCGCTTCGGTGAAACAATAATAACTACAATACTCAAAATAATAAAAGCTTACTAGCATGTTTCTGATTCCAAAAATCCCCAAAAATCATCCCACCAGAGGGATTGTTGATGTTCTTTAGGAGCACGGAGGAGACACCCATGCCTCCTTGAAGGCCGTCGGTAGAGTCCTCGACCTTGGGACTCAGCCGTTGCCTTTGAGAAAACACTGGTACTCCGAGACAGAGCTTCCTTTACTCTCTAAGGCAAACGCGGTGAGTGCACGCAAATAATCCGTAAATATTTAATGAGTTCTCGTGTGGAAAAAAGGGTCTTTGTCATCAGAATCCTCTGAGGACTTCATGGTAAGAGGCGGTCGGGGATGGGGGGGTTTAAAGTACACCTGCGATGCTTTTCAGATCGAAGAACGGCCTGAAAGGTGCTGACCTGCTGCACGCCGGGCATTCTTTCCACTTCCTCTTTTATATGGCGCCCAGCTGGGGGTGCGGCGGTAACGCGGCGCCCGGAGAGCAGGGGGGTTATGCATCGGCACCCCCGCCGCGGTCTGAGGCGCTGATCTTCACAGCGCTCGCTCCCCGTTGTGTTCTTATGCTAAACACATTAAATGCCCTCACAGGAAAATGTACGGCAAATAAACGCATTAGCTGCCCTTGAGTGGGTTTACACACACACACACACACACACCTCTGTTCACAGTCGGTGAACACTGTAGTACTGCCAGTTCTAATCAGCGGTGAGAACGTTATCTGCATAGCAACCTGGCCCAGTTCCTCGGGGCCCTGTGGTTCTCCTCACTTTTTTCTCCGTCTCAGCCAATCAGGGCTGTGTATTGTATCTGTGATGAAGAACTCTGACATTAATTCCGTCGACCAAACAGTAAAAAATAAAAGGACAAACTTTTGACTCATTGCTGTTGTTGAGTTAAACGCTCCCAGCAGCCACAACGGCTAACTGTGCAGCCGCTACACAAATGTTCATCACCACTCATTGGTCATTATTTAGAGCCAAATACAAACAGATATATATACATATTTATATAAATTTGCATGAATATATATTTATTTATATAAATATGTTTATATTTATTTATATGAATATATATATATTTGTATATATATATTTATATATTTATTTACATAAATATGTTTTTTTTTTTTACATATCAATACATACAGGACTGTCTCAGAAAATTAGAATATTGTGATGAAGTTCTTTATTTTCTGTAATGCAATTAAAAAAACAAAAATGTCATGCATTCTGGATTCATTACAAATCAACTGAAATATTGCAAGCCTTTTATTCTGATTTATTGCTGATTATGGCTTACAGCTTAAGAAAACTCAAATATCCTATCTCTAAATATTAGAATATCATGAAAAAGTATACTAGTAGGGTATTAAACAAATCACTTGAATTGTCTAATTAACTCGAAACACATGCAAGGGTTTCCTGAGCCTTGACAAACACTCAGCTGTTATAAATCTTTTTTTTTACTTGGTCTGAGGAAATATTAAAATTTTATGAGATAGGATTTTAGAGTTTTCTTAAGCTGTAAGCCATAATCAGCAATATTAAAAGAATAAAAGGCTTGCAATATTTCAGTTGATTTGTAATGAATCCAGAATGCATGACATTTTTGTTTTTTTAATTGCATTACAGAAAATAAAGAACTTTATCACAATATTCTAATTTTCTGAGACAGTCCTGTATATAAATATATACAGTATATATATTTCCATAAATATGTATGTATTTATTCATTTATATTTCTATAAATATGTATATATTTATTAACGTATATATATGCATTCCTATAATTATATATATTTATACTTATATAAATGAAAATATATATATTTATACATATAACTATATATATATATACACACATATATATATATATTGTCATTGAACTGCTACAAGTATGTGGAGTAGCTATTTTGGGCTTTGGTTTTCTCTTACTCCACTTGTGGTCACAATACACACACATACACACACACAAATGCACACACACACACACACACATTCAAAGTGCTTTCATCCAGCTGTTGCCTTGTGGATCTTTTGAATCTGCAACCTCTATTGACCTTGAACAGCGACCAGGAGGACCACCTCGTGGCGCAGACCTCCCCGACACCACCTCCTACACCATCGACCCAGTTCACATAAATAACTTCACGTCTCAGTTTCGCAACCGGGCCGAGGACGAGAAACTGGAACGTTTAAATCACCATGAAATATCCTGTGAAATGGGTTTCAGTCCATCATTTGTTTCACTCATTTTTTATTTTACTCTGCTAGAAGGCCAGAAAATGTAGAATCTGCTAAATTAATTGACTCATTAGTATTGATCGATAATCCTATTAACACCCTCTCTCCCACTTCTTGATATACGACGGCCATTTCTCTTTTTTTAATTAATTGTTTGTGCACTCATTGAAAAGCGTAATGATTGTACACACATTGTATATGTAATATGTAATCTTATGTTTTTAGGTTTGTTTTGTGACATCTGGCTCTCGGGACTACAGATGAAAAAATAGCCTCTTGGCTAATAACTCTGGCACATTTACAGAAATGTTTTTATTAATGTGCCCTTATCAAATGAACCAAAGGGGGAAATAAAGTTAGGACTGATCATTAAAAAAACACTATTTTAGTAAATACACATGCACATCTAGACCAATGGGTTTCCAGGACGTTTAACCAAATTTCCATGACCAAACATTTTGCATTGTTCAGTTTACCGGGTTATATTTTGAGCATCAGTCTTTTAAAAGCATATTCATTTTTAAAAATGCGTAAATTAACATATGAATACAACACATTTCCATGACTTTCTTTTTTCAAGGACTTTTCCAGGCCTGGAAATAACCATTTACATATTCCATGACATTTCCAGGTTTTCCAAGACCTTACGAGCCCTGTGGAAACAACCTGCACCTAGAAATACAATTACATAAATTTCGAGGTCTTGAACTTGTGTCCGTAAGTGGCCACCGGCCGTCAAACCTTCTCTCCGGAGCTATTTGGTGACTGACTCTCGGGGCCCGGAAAGCGAGGCGCAACATCTTCCCTAAAATCCTAAAAATGACACATTGAGTGGTAAGGGGGCGAGCGGTAATCTCCTTTAAGGTGATTTCTTCGAGCGGCCGATGATGCCCCGATGGGCCGAATTTAATAACGCTGCCAAAAAAGATGAACGTTCTCGTGAAGCACGTCGAGATCTGGAAACACCCTGAAGGCCCCGAAGGCCATTAGTGGTACTGATGTTTCTATAAAAATAAAATCAATACAAAAAAAAGAAGTCATATTTCTCTTCTTTTCCAAAAGCCAGAGAAATGTCCCGTCACACCACAATTCTATCAAATAAAACCAGTCCGGTATTAAGTTCTGTTGGACTGACGTGCCCTCAATCCGTCTCCTGGCCTCCTTCAACAGGTCCGACTAAAAGCCTCACACACACACACACGCACACACACACACATACACGTACTTGAAATCGTGGACCCGTGAGGACCATGACTAGGAGGTGTCACATGGGGACACCACTTTCAAAATTGAATAACAGCATACTTTTGATCATATACATTTTGGGGGGGGGGGGGTCACACTCACACTCACACACACACTTACAAATCCTCGTTTGTGCTTTTTCCAATTCAATCCACGTGAGAGGCTCATTTACTGAAACGTGCAGTTACTCATTGTGTGCATGGGTAGACACTAAATGATGCAACCAAATCACTGTGTAGGTGAATTTTCCACACAGATAAATATTGAAAAACAGGTCTTGTGGATGAAAGATGAGCTCCTCGCATTGTCACACACTGTCACAGATTAGACCATCACCTGAACCCCCCCCCCCCCCCCCCCCACACACACACACCCTTTTCAAGTCCAGAGAGCTCCGGTAGAATTTATCCAAACATAAGCCCTCAAAATCCAGCTCTCTGAGAAGAATGATGGCGTCGCGGTGCTCAGCGTATATAATTATATAAATCCCCGACTGAACTAGTGTGGGAGAGTCCGGAAGCGTTAAACGGAATTAGGAGCGAGGTCCCCGGGTTTACTTTGAAGTTTCCTCACACAGCTCGAGAAAAACTCCAAATCTACTTCGGATGTTTGTACTTTAGGCACAGTTGATTTTTTATTACAACAAAACTTTTTTTTAAACACCTTTTTTTCTCACCTGATGTTCGGAGAGAAGAGGCTGCAGGGACTCGGCTGCACAACGGGATCCAAGGCCATGTCTGGAAGAAAAGAATATAACATATAAATCAAATTTTTTCCACAGAGAAAGATGAATTTGTTGAGAAGTTGGGTCGATAAGTCGGCTCTTGATGTATCGTCAGTCGCTGTAAATCAATCACGATGTGCGGATCTGTTATTTGCTGTGGTTTTTATCATTTTGTATTTCTTTTTTTGGTCTGTTTTGTTGTTGTTCTTCACCCTTTAATTTCTACTTGTATCCTTAAAGTCCTGTCTTGTTAATGAGTAAAAATCTAAATGAATATTTAAAAAAATGTTGTTGCTATTTTAAACCATTTTCAAAACCGACAATAATTGTATGCCAATCGACTTATCAGTTAATCATCTCATTGTTCTAGTGAAACTTTCTCCTCAGCCATGGGGAATAAAATAATAATCATTAAAATATGAATAGTTTAAATTCTCTTTCCCACTTTCCATGCTGTGTAGATGAATTTTATATATAAATGTATATAAATATATTTATGAAATAAATGTGTATAAATATATTTATAAAACATATATATATAAATAAATATTTTCAGAAAATAAATATACATGTATATATTTGTAGAATAAATATGTTTTAATATATTTATGAAATAAATATAAATATATAAAATAAATATAAACATAAATATATACATATATTTATATATATACATAAATACATATATATGTACAGATACATACATAGAGACTCAGATAATGTAATTATAAAAGCCTCAGCTGAGTGATTTGAGGTATTTCTCTTGTTTCTGGAAACATTAGAACAAGTGTTTGTATGTTTTTTAACCACCAGTGACTTTTTAACTGCAGTGATTCTACCCGTGTCCTCGTATTGTATTGTATTTTATATATTGTTGTTGTATTTGTGTTTGTTGCGTGATCGACTCATGAGTCTGGAATAAAATAAATATATATAATAAGAGAGAGAGAGAGAAAGAGAGAAGCATTGATCCATTGATTGAGGCTTCAAAGTATCTTTAATAGCGATGAGGTGGTGTTACGCTGTGGGAGGTGTCACCACGGAGCCCACACTGCCACTCACTGCACTCCCCCGAGGAATACTGTGTCATTTTTTATTTTTTGAAGGGATAATTAACAAGCAGACAAAGGGGTTTATTATATTTGTGTTCAGGAGATATACAGGATGTCAGGATGAAGACGCTAGAAGCTGAAATGACATGTGGATCTAAAGAGAAGACAATCGCATGAAGGGAGCAGGATGTCCCTGTGAAGCCGAGGAGGTCTTTTATCCACCATTACAATTATAAAAAATAAGAAAAAGAAGCACGTGTAGACCTCCGGTATGCCTCCAGCATTAGGAGTGTCATTCACGTGTCTGATATGAAACGGAATATGGAATAAAAAGGTTTCCATGCGACAGCTGATCCAGGAGAACGTTCCCTCCCACCTGTGAATGCCGTCGTGCCGTTGTTGCATCTTTCCTTTCCTGTCAGGTCTATAAATATATATTTATATAAATATATATCTTCATATATAGACCTTTAGCATGGGAGATGAAAAGAAACATCAGCGTGATGCGCTGCCTGCTGACGGGGCCGTGCTCAGGTGGGTCTGAAGAGGCTTCACACGAGCTCAGTGCTTTGATGGAGACAATGAAGTTAAACATGAAGCTTCAGGACAGAGAAAGAAAGAAAAGTTTTTAAAAAGATATTCATATGTATATGTATGTATATATTTTATAAATAAACATCTATTTAAATATACATAGATTTACATATGAATATATTAAATATATTTATAAAACTAATATATATTTATATAAATATTTATAAAATAAATATATGTATATAAATATATTTATGAAATACATTTATAAATATATTTATTCATAAAATAAAGATATATTTATATTAGGGCTGTCAGCGTTAACGCGTTAAGCTATGCGATTAATTTGGCCGCGTTAACGCACTAAAATATTTTAACGCAACTTTGTTTACTTCCGGTGTTCGTTGAAGTTTTTACACTCAAACCGAGTGTCAAACCGCGGCAGTACGGTTTAACACTGTTTCCGTTTTTAAAACAATTATTTCTCCGCGAAAATAAGGAGCATAAATCAGTTTAAACTCGTGGATGAATCAGTCGTGTTTCCTCCTGCTCCTCCTTCCTCCCGTCTCCCCCTCTGAGACACAGAGGAACGGAGGGGCGACGTGTCGGGTGACGCGGCGCGGAAAGAACGCGACACACGAAACCTTCAACGTGATTGGTCAATCCGTTTGTCTGTCAACAATTCGGGGGGGGAAAAACCAATGAACACTCAGTAAATCACAAAGGACCTCCCACCTCACAGGTTAGGCTCATTTAGCAGCCTGTCAGTCAGAGAACCAGAGGACAAGGCGCGAGGACAATGAGGCTCATTTCAGAGCTGAGATTGTTCTGGAATGTTTGATGTAGAACACGTGGGTATGTGTCACATGCAAAAGACTTTAAAAGGTGAATTTACATTTTTTTGTAACATGTATAAAATGCCCCCAGCCTCCAGAGGGTGAACAGGACATATTTGAATGTCAGTCAGTCACCAAGGCCACTGGTTCTGCTGTTCAGTGTTAAAGATGACAGGACCAATGGGTCTCAATATACTTCTTTTTTTTTTACTAATCTGATGTTTCACTGAAGAAACAATTTATCATCCACGATATTAAATACCTCGCTGGCACTTTATATGTAGGAGCCTCTTTGAAAACACAGCTCTGTGTGAAGTTTTGTCTTTAAAAAGAAGGGAAACACTTTTAACCCTCCTGTCGCCTTCGGGTCATTTTGACCCGATTAAATATTACACCCTCCCCCTGCCTTTGGGTCATTTTGACCCGGTTCAATGTTTCACCCTCCTGTTACCTTTATATTTACTAACATATTTTACCCTTTGGGTTCAATTTGACGCCAGCAATTAAAACCTCCAGAAAATTATTAGAATTAATATTGTTTTCCAAGTTTAAGTGTGAGGCACTTTATGTTTGTTTGTTGACTACCGAAAGAACACCGACATTAAACATTGAATGGGGTCAAATTAACCCGAAGGCGGCAGGAGGGTGTAATATTGATTCGGGTCAAAATGACCCGAAGGCAACACAAGGGTTAAACGGTGAATTTAATTTTTTTTGTAAAATGTATTAAATGCCCCCAGCCTCCAGAGGGTTAACGTGACATATTTGAATGTCCGTCAGTTACCAAGGCCACTGGTTCTGCTGTTCAGTGTTAAAGATGACATGACCAATGGGGTCTCTATATACTTCTTTTTTTTTACTAATCTGATGTTTCACTGAAGAAACAATTTATCATACACAATATTAAATACCTCGCTGGCACTTTATAGGTAGAAGCCTCTTTGAAAACACAGCTCTGTGTGAAGTTTGGTCTTTAAAAAGAATGAACTTTTAACTTTTAACTTTTAATTGCGATTAATGAATTTCAAAATGTGCGATTAATTAGTTAAATTTTTTAATCGATTGACAGCCCTAATTTATATATATATAACATAAATATAAATATATTAAATAAATATATCAATATATAAAAAAATATATATACATATACAGTATATATACACAAATATATATATTTATATATAGATATACATTTATAAAATATGTATCAATATATGTATTTCCATATACACATATCTATATGTACAGGCTAGTTGTTTAATAGTGTCCTTGTTTGTATATATTTGCGCCCATGTGGAGGATCTAAAGTCACATCCTGGTTCAGTCCAACAAAAACAATCACGTAGGCTTTTTCATCTTCTGTCTTAACTTTGATTTACAGCATTTTATAGCAGGTTGACAAACTTTTGATGCCCCCCCCCCCCTCCCCCGTCCTTCATGTTACTATAATTGTGTTGTGGATGTGCCCACTGACTATTGAACGTGAACATGACGGATAGAGGATTTACACAACGAGCAGCGGAGGCCATTAAGGCTGATGATGAAACTTTCTCTCTCTCTACCTATCTACCTCTCTCTCTCGCTCTCTCTCTCTACCAGAAGTATTACCAATGAGGACCTCGTTCCTCCAACAAGGAGCTCCTTCCTCCAATGAGGTCCTCGTTCCACAAATTAGGAGCTCTAAAAGATGTATTGGAAAAATAAATAAATACAGAATCCTACAAAGACATTGATATGCTGCGTCTGTTACGCAACATCCAAAAAAATATGCTTTTCAAGGGAAGGTGGTGTTGAATAAAGAGAATAAAACGTGTGTAGGTGTATGTGAGAAGTGACTTAGTGTTGCCGTAAAAAAGAAACTTACTCACATCGTAATAATTATAGAGGTGTTGTTTTTTCACAGCTAAAGAGACTTCTATACAACCACCCCTGGTGGTCAGTAGAGAGAATGTAGCTTTACCACATGAATCATAGACTTCTATACAACCAGAGGGGTCGCCTACTGCTGGTCAGGAGAGAGAATGCAGCTTTAACACATGAAGCATAGACTTCTATACAACCAGAGGAGTCTAATTATCTGATGTTTCAGTTGCAGTATTGATGTTTGAATGACTTTTTAAAAAAGTTTTGAAGATTTCCCCTGGCCCCTTTTCTTCTGTAAAGAAATGTCTCCCAAGCTTTTAATTTCAGTACTTTTGTGAACAAACAACACCATGAGTGTCTTCGCTGTGAAGACTGTGAAGACACCGAGTTGTGGGAGTGAGATCAGGCAGCGAGCCGCAGCCTCGAGGAGGACATGACGGACGGCTTTTCACTTTCAAGTGTTGACGTTCCAAAAGAAATAAGAAACACGTCGACACGACCCACCGACTAGTTTGTTCGAGGCGAAGGAAAACACATTTGAGTAGAATCTGGAGGAGGAAAGAGCCGCGTTGCCTTCATGTTTAACAGAAAGTTCATGTTTTTTTTCTCCAGGGGTGACGAGAAAAAAGACTTTTCTAGCTCTGTGAACTCGGTGGAGTGTTTGTGTCGTGTTTGTCGCTGAATAAATGAAACTTCTCAAGGTTCCCGTGTTGTTTGATTCAATGAAGAAAAGAAAATACGGCAGGAAGTCCAAAAACAGGTTCCAGGAGAGCATCGTCCTAATAATGCTAATCACTGAAAGTAGACGACCTGATGGGAAACGGGGAACCACACGAGACTAATTACACACCAGACTAATCAGCTAATGACACACAGGTGTGGTATGACAAAGGCAGGGGGGGGGGAACACAAGGAGAGAAACTTCTAAATAAGACAACATTAATAAATGGAACGACTAGAACGTCTTTAAGTCTTGATACAAAAGGTCAGAGGTTAACCTTAACCATGAGCCTGAACCGCCGATCCAAGGCCGAAGTACATTGAAGGCTGTTCTTGAACCATTTAGAGCACAGGTGTCAAACACAAGGCCCGAGGGCCGAATGCGGCCCACCGCGTTATTTCATGCGGCTCCTGGCGGCTTAAAGGACATATTATCACCTATATATCCTGTGCTTTTATTTTGAAGGTTTCAAATTAAATAGATTTGGGTTATCATATTAAAGAAATGTTCATGTGTGCAATATTTCTACTCTCGAATAAACAATAATGATATGCAAAGAGAGTTATCTCACAGTATGTTCGGGAGTAGTTTATACAGTGCTTCAGTTACACCGGCCCTTTAAGAGGCGGCCATGATGCTGATGTGGCCCTCGGTGAAAATGAGTTTGATTTAGATTTAGATTTAGAGCCACGGACCGGTTTCTTAGAAGAAAACATTTTCACGGACCGGCCTCCATATGACGTCGTAAAATGATACGACCTGCATAAAAATCAATATAAAGGTCATTCAAATAACACCTAGACATGTGTGAAGAGGCTCGGACGCACGGACGGTTGTATATGGCCATTTTTTTAAATAAAACATCCTTGCTATTTTTCATCTGTAGTCCCAATCTGGGACTACAGATGAAAAATAGCCTCTTGGCTAACTCTGGCACATTTACTGAAATGTTGTTATCAATGTGCACTGTCCCTTATTAAATAAACCCAGTTAAAAAAACCTTGATAATCAATACAAATGTATAACATTTTTTTCTGTTCAACCCATTACCAAGGGACCCACGGACCAATCCCGGGCCGCGGCCCAGTGGTTGGGGACCGTTGATTTTTGATTTACAGGACATGGTTTCTGTTTCCCCCTCCCCCACCCTCCAATCAGAATCCCTGTCATGCTTCTGGCATCGAGCGATAGACGTAGAGGGACGTCGCTCTAGAAGCCGATACAGGCTGCTGTGCATTGGCTCTTTGAGGGTCTAGGGGTCCTAAATGATCAATGTGACCTGGTTTTTACGTAAAATCGAGAAACTGAAACAGCATTGTGTCGCGTTCGGAGCTTCTTTGGTTGTATGAAGCGTCAGTAAGGGGCCGGCACTACCCTTCAACCTGAACTCTCATTGGCTGAGACGAGGAAGAGCCCATCGAGGTGTGGATCAACCACTGGAGCCAAAGGTACCTGTAGTTATATTGAATAATACACGGGGGATCATTGATATCTGGGTATTTATCGATACAGTAATGTGTATTCAAAGTTTTACTGGATCGGATCGTCAATGTAACACAAGACTCACGTCGGATGTTATCGATCGGTTCCTAATGAGGCTTCACGGGCGAGTTCTCTCTCTCTCTAATGGTTTCTTTTCCCATTGGTGGTCCGACGAAGACCTCGAGTGCATCGAGAAACGGTTCCGCTTCGATCCGCCGTTCCCAGAGACGTGTCGCACGAGCAGCCGCACAGGAACACGAAGGAGCCGCCTGGAACCGGAAATGGTTCTTCAGAGTGATGCCGTAGAAGAACCGTTTCTGGTTCCACAGAGAACCTTTCAAACCAGGGTTCTTTAAGGAACCATTTCCTTAAAGAGTTATTTAAAGAACCTATAAAGGTGTCTCAAAGAACCTTCAAAAAAATGGTTCTTTAAGGCACCATTTCCGGTTCCACAAAGAACCTTTCAAACCCATGTTCTTTTTAGAACCATTTCCTAAAATAGTTCTTCAAAGAACCTTTAAAAAACGGTTCTTGAAGACATAATTTCTGGTTCCACAGAGAACCTCTCAAACCAGGGTTCTTCAAAAAACCATTACCTTAAATAGTTCTTCAAAGAACCTATAATGGTGTCTCAAACAAAACAATGGTTCTTCAGTAGGTGATGGTTCTTCGTAGAACCACAAAGCCTTTTAAAGAACCATTTCAGAACCATCATTGTTCCTGTGCTCTAACATAGACGCTGCCCTCGGGGGGGGGGGGGAACCCTCTAACCGGTTCCATGGTTCCTACGCCGCCCGACTCTTCCAATAAAACATCATCACCCCAAGCAACCATAATATGGCCTTCACGCCGTCGTCCTCGCCGTCACTCGGGGTTTACCGACCTCCGGGTCGCGTTTCACGAGATGGATCTGGAGGTCATGTTTACGCATGAAGGTCAAATGACTCATCACGGAGAGTGAATACCCGACTACGGGGACGTATCTGCTGGACATTCATAACAAGGAGTCTGGAGTTTAGTCATCTGGGAGCAGAAGAAAATGATCATTTAAATGTATGAACTACGTCCGTTGACAGTATATTGTTAAAAAGAAGCTAAATACTTTCTTATTGTTTCTTTTAGAGCCAACGACTAAACTCAGTGAGGAGGTTGACAGTGTGGTTTATTCTGCCCTCTCCAGCACCTTTTAATGAAGATAAACTTATAAATTAGTGTTCAAATGTCGTAAAGTGTAGTTCAGGGTCATTTCCAAAGTCATGAAAATGATAATTTTTTTGTAAATGTAATTTTTTTTGTACGTACCAGAGAAACTAGATACTCTCTCTTTGGAAGTCAGCATGGATCTTCAACTCACTTGTTATATATTGTAAGAAAGAGGAGGGGGTGTGGTCTCTGCAGCTGGTGATGCGGTGAGTCCATCATGATTAACTTGTTGTTTATCGTCATCATAATGTCGCAGTTGTGACTTTTCAAACCAGCGAGCTGGGAGAACAGTGAAGGATTTACGGGCCCTGGCAGATGCCTTGCGGGGGGAGGGGGGAGAGGGGGGGGGGGTCGTCTTTCCGCTCGACTTCACCGTCGCTGCTGAGATGCGGCGATGAGAATATATATCTGTGCAGCACGAAGCCAGACGAGCACGTTCACGACGAACGGGTCTGCAGAGGCCGTGGAGTCGCAGAGGACCCTGAACGCACCGCGAGAGACGGCCGGTCTGTGGTCTGATGTCGGCCGGGCGGAGTTCGAGATCGAGGCGTTGGCTTCCCAACACGATGTCGGTGCTCTGCGCTCCCGAGACGCCGCTTCAGGCGAAAGTGAGACGGGAAGCGAGGTCACGTGACCTTTGAACCCGCCGCCCATGTCACGTGACCTTTGAACCCGCCACCCATGTCACGTGACCTTTGAACCCGCCGCCCATGTCACGAGACCTTTGAACCCGCCGCCCATGTCACGTGACCGCGAGACAGCGACAGCATATCTGCATCTCTCACACCCGAAAACACTAAAAACAAACCATGTGGAGCGTGGAGGGAAGCGTGTGCGTCTGCTCCCGCTCAGTAAGAGTGTAAGAGTGTGTGTGTGGGGGTGTGTGGGGGTGCGTGTGTGAGTGTGTGTGTGTGTGTGTGTGTGTGTGTGTGTGTGTGTGCGTGTGTGTGTGTGTGTGTGCGTGCCGGTTCCTCGCCACGCGACGATGCCTCGGCTGAACAGGTTGAGCGCCCTAATGCCCGAGGCCTCTTGGTCTTTCATGCCACGTTGATCTGATTAGCTGGAAGCTAAATCCAAGGACCTCTACACACACACACACACACACACACACACACACACACACACTGATCTGCGTCCTCACGGTCTGGACAAAGTCCACCTGGTACCCAGTGGTCGTCGTTATAAAACTAACACCTGGTTAAGATACTTATTGGTGGAGATAAACAACATATAACTATTTTTATTGATGTGATTTGACCTTTAAAAAAATACATATTGGATTTTATTCGTGGTTCCCTGGTTATGACACAACTTTAGGGTTTCATGCGTCTTCTTAACTCAGGCATAAGTTATTAAAAGCATACGCGCATGTTCAATATTGTGTAAATAAGACCAAGTGAGGTAATAGTCTCTCTTTTCATTTCCTCTCATCATAAGTCTCCTCTTTAGATTTAAATACGAACGTTACGGCTGAACGGTGGGCTGCAGATATAAATGTTGAATGAAGTAATTGTGAAATAAATTCTGAAAATGCATCTGTCGCCCCTCTCAGCGAGGGAAATTATGACTTTTTGGTGATTTTTTAATGAAAACTTTTTCTTCTGACCTTTTTCTAGTGACGACGGGAGAAATGAAGATGCTCGTCTTCATTAATGTGACATCAGAGGAAGACGCAAAGGCTCGTTCTCCTCTATGACGTCCTCATGCTGAGGGTTAAAGACTCCTCCGACACAAAGATGTCCGTGGGAGCAGAAACCGGGTTAAAAAAACCATCCCTCCATTTTTATTATTTCTTTTAAAGTGTTTCTCCCCATGACTCACGACGAGGAACCCGAGCCGTGTATTTATGTTTTTAATCGTTTCCGCCAGCCATGAGGATGAGTCATCGCCTGAAAGCCTGGAAGGGGAGGAGCCTAACTCACTTATTGGAGGAACATAAACACACAATATACGTCTCCTATGCACACACACACACACTCACACACACTCATCGCGCGGAGGTTCTGACTCCTCTCTCTCCCAAATGCAACCCGGAGGGCAGCGCCGCCATCGGAGACGAGCTCGCCTGCGCTTTTTACACCAAATTACGTGAGCTTCTCATGCGGCCGCGCGGTGCGTTTGATGTTTCTATTAGGATCAGCAGAACATCAAACATGCGGCGTGCAGCGAGGCGCAGGAATACGGCCGTAACCCGTTTGTTTGTGGATCGCCATGTTGTTGTTGTTGTTGTTTTTAATCGATGAACGAAAGCTACCATATTTAAAATGCAGAAGAGTGACGTAGAGACGTTGTGTAGGTCTCTGGTAGCGGTAGCGACCTGTCAATCACCTTGTAGCCCCGCCCCTAAAGTGTCCCCTGCTTTATAGACTTCTATACAATCAGAGGAGTCGGCCCCTGGTGGTCATGAGAGAGAATGCAACTTTAACAGATGAAGCATAGACTTCTATACAACCAGATGAGTCGCCCCCTGGTGGTCAGGAGAGAGAATGCAGCTTTAACACATGAAGCATAGACTTCTATACAACCAGAGGAGTCACCCCCTGGTGGTCAGGAGAGAGAATGCAACTTTAACAGATGAAGCATAGACTTCTATACAACCAGAGGAGTCGCCCCCTGGTGGTCAGGAGAGAGAATGCAACTTTAACAGATGAAGCATAGACTTCTATACAACCAGAGGAGTCGCCCCCTGGTGGTCAGGAGAGAGAATGCAGCTTTAACACATGAAGCATAGACTTCTATACAGCCAGAGGAGTCGCCCCCTGGTGGTCACGAGAGAATGCAGCTTTAACACATGAAGCATAGACTTCTATACAACCAGAGGAGTCGCCCCCTGGTGGTCAGGAGAGAGAATGCAACTTTAACAGATGAAGCATAGACTTCTATACAACCAGAGGAGTCGCCCCCTGGTGGTCAGGAGAGAGAATGCAACTTTAACAGATGAAGCATAGACTTCTATACAACCAGAGGAGTCGCCCCCTGGTGGTCATGAGAGAGAATGCAGCTTTAACACATGAAGCATATAATTCTATACAACCAGAGCAGTCGCCCCCTGGTGGTCAGGAGAGAGAATGCAACTTTAACAGATGAAGCATAGACTTCTATACAACCAGAGGAGTCGCCCCCTGGTGGTCAGGAGAGAGAATGCAACTGTAACACATGAAGCATAGACTTCTATACAACCAGAGGAGTCGCCCCCTGGTGGACAATAGATATAATGCAGCTTTAAGACACTTCCCCATCGGCTTCACTCGGCAGAACCGGAAGTTTCCGCCCGTCCCAGCTTCATAAATCTCTGTTTTGTTCTCACTCCTAATGGACGAGGATCCAGCCGCTCCGACAGCGTTTACAACCGAGCATCAGACACGCGGTGGAATGTGTTTCCGGTAACTTCTGATGGGTTCAGTCCTCTGGGACACGAGCAGCTCCAGTCTCAAGTGGAGACGAGAGAAAAGGAACTGCAGCAGAACATCAACACTGAGCTTCACTTCACACACTCAGTACTACACACTGCCATCACCTAGTTAGTGTCTAGTTAGAGAGTCTAGTTAGAGAGTCTAGTTAGAGTGTCTAGTTAGAGAGTCTAGTTAGAGAGTCTAGTTAGTGTCTAGTTAGAGAGTCTAGTTAGAGTGTCTAGTTAGAGAGTCTAGTTAGAGAGTCTAGTTAGTGTCTAGTTAGAAAGTCTAGTTAGAGAGTCTAGTTATAGAGTCTAGTTAGAGTATCTAGTTAGAGAGTCTAGTTAGAGAGTCTAGTTAGTGTCTAGTTAGAGAGTCTAGTTAGAGTATCTAGTTAGATAGTCTAGTTGGGTTATCTAGTTAAAAAGTCTAGGTATAGTACCTAGTTAGATATACATAAAAAAGTATGTCTTTCTTTAATGTTCGTACACTTGGTGAGCAAAACAACAATAATAACAACAACAATATGTATTCACTGTGTGAGGTCTTGTCTAACGTGTGTTTTCTTTCCGGTCTATTTATACACTTAATTCAATACAAATGGCGCCACAGTAAACACACACAACCGCACACACACACACATACACAACCCCACACACACGCACACACACGCTAACTTAAAGAGTACACAGAATGGTATTAAAGGCTATTTATAACTCAACCTGCTTTCGGACTCCACAACAGGGGGGGGGGGGGGTCTGCATTGATCTGTTTAACCACTCTGTCTATACGGTTAGTGCACGGACACAACAGCTACACACACCAACAGGAAGGAAGAGGACCGCATGGAGCCGCTTCTCAAAAGCAGTGTGTTGGCACAACATATTCGATGGAGGAAATATTGTATATATTGTGTGTGTGTGTGTGTGTGTGTCCTTCTTACTTCCTGGTTCATAATAATGTGGAATAAAGACAAATTGATTGTGTGGAACATCTGTAAGTCACCATGCCGGATGAGACCCGCCTGCATCACCAGCCCACATTTATTTATCTGTATTTTTTCCTCTCACTTTGCGGCTCAGTGGGATTTCATTTTATTTTTTCCATGAAATGTCATTTAGAGGAGGCGGATGTTTGTTTCTCAACGACATGAATCATCTCCCTTTCACCTGGACCAGTAACTCCGGCGCTCCCCGAGCTGTCGCCGGGCGATAACACAGTCGCTGTTTCACGAGGCGTCCGACAGGTCTGAAGGGGAGGAACGGAGCGAGCGGTGACGTCCGATCCGTGTCGGCCGTGTTTTGGGTTTCAGGAGAACGAGAGTCATGTCATCATCTGAAGAGCGAGCGGATCCCACGCCCAGCTGCCGGGCTCAGAGTGAATACTCTTACTCTGTGAGCCTCTGTGTCACTCCATGTGCACCAGAGGTGAATAAAGGTCCTGAAACACCAGATCCGTGGTTCAAATGCCTTCATAAAAGTCATACAACACAAAATACGACCGGGCAGAAACATCCGGTTCTAAAAAGTGAAGTCTAAGCTTCATGTGTTAACCCTTGTGTTGCCTTCGGGTCATTTTGACCCGAATCAATATTACACCCTCCCCCCGCCTTAGGATTAAGTTGACCCCATTCAATGTTTAATGTCGGTGTTCTTTCGGTAGTCAACAAACAAACATAAAGTGCCTCACACTTAAACTTGGAAAACAATATTAATTCTAATAATTTTCTGGAGGTTTTAATTGCTGGCGTCAAATTGAACCCAAAGGGTAAAATATGTTAGTAAATATAAAGGTAACAGGAGGGTGAAACATTGATTCGAGTCAAAATGACCCTAAGGCAACACAAGGGTTAAAGCTGCATTCTCTCTCCTGACCACCAGGGGGCGACTCCTCTGGTTGTATAGAAGTCTATGCTTCACGTGTTAAAGCTGCATTTCCTCTCCTGACCACCAGGGGGCGACTCCTCTGGTCGTATAGAAGTCTATGCTTCACGTGTTAAAGCTGCATTTCCTCTCCTGACCACCAGGGGGCGACTCCTCTGGTTGTATAGAAGTCTATGCTTCACGTGTTAAAGCTGCATTTCCTCTCCTGGCCACCAGGGGGCGACTCCTCTGGTTGTATAGAAGTCTATGCTTCACGTGTTAAAGCTGCATTTCCTCTCCTGACCACCAGGGGGCGACTCCTCTGGTTGTATAGAAGTATATGCTTCATGTGTTAAAGCTGCATTTCCTCTCCTGACCACCAGGGGGCGACTCCTCTGGTCGTATAGAAGTCTATGCTTCACGTGTTAAAGCTGCATTTCCTCTGCTGACCACCAGGGGGCGACTCCTCTGGTTGTATAGAAGTCTATGCTTCACGTGTTAAAGCTGCATTTCCTCTCCTGACCACCAGGGGGCGACTCCTCTGGTTGTATAGAAGTCTATGCTTCACGTGTTAAAGCTGCATTTCCTCTGCTGACCACCAGGGGGCGACTCCTCTGGTTGTATAGAAGTCTATGCTTCACGTGTTAAAGCTGCATTTCCTCTCCTGACCACCAGGGGGCGACTCCTCTGGTTGTATAGAAGTCTATGCTTCACGTGTTAAAGCTGCATTTCCTCTCCTGGCCACCAGGGGGCGACTCCTCTGGTTGTATAGAAGTCTATGCTTCACGTGTTAAAGCTGCATTTCCTCTCCTGACCACCAGGGGGCGACTCCTCTGGTTGTATAGAAGTATATGCTTCATGTGTTAAAGCTGCATTTCCTCTCCTGACCACCAGGGGGCGACTCCTCTGGTCGTATAGAAGTCTATGCTTCACGTGTTAAAGCTGCATTTCCTCTGCTGACCACCAGGGGGCGACTCCTCTGGTTGTATAGAAGTCTATGCTTCACGTGTTAAAGCTGCATTTCCTCCTGACCACCAGGGGGCGACTCCTCTGGTTGTATAGAAGTCTATGCTTCACGTGTTAAAGCTGCATTTCCTCTCCTGACCACCAGGGGGCGACTCCTCTGGTTGTATAGAAGTCTATGCTTCACGTGTTAAAGCTGCATTTCCTCTCCTGACCACCAGGGGGCGACTCCTCTGGTTGTATAGAAGTCTATGCTTCACGTGTTAAAGCTGCATTTCCTCTGCTGACCACCAGGGGGCGACTCCTCTGGTTGTATAGAAGTCTATGCTTCACGTGTTAAAGCTGCTTTTTCTCTCCTGACCACCAGGGGGCGACTCCTCTGGTTGTATAGAAGTCTATGCTTCACGTGTTAAAGCTGCATTTCCTCTCCTGACCACCAGGGGGCGACTCCTCTGGTCGTATAGAAGTCTATGCTTCACGTGGTAAAGCTGCATTTCCTCTCCTGACCACCAGGGGGCGACTCCTCTGGTCGTATAGAAGTCTATGCTTCACGTGTTAAAGCTGCATTTCCTCTGCTGACCACCAGGGGGCGACTCCTCTGGTTGTATAGAAGTCTATGCTTCACGTGTTAAAGCTGCATTTCCTCTCCTGACCACCAGGGGGCGACTCCTCTGGTTGTATAGAAGTCTATGCTTCACGTGTTAAAGCTGCATTTCCTCTCCTGACCACCAGGGGGCGACTCCTCTGGTTGTATAGAAGTCTATGCTTCACGTGTTAAAGCTGCATTTCCTCTCCTGACCACCACGGGCGACTCCTCTGGTTGTATAGAAGTCTATGCTTCACGTGTTAAAGCTGCATTTCCTCCTGGCCACCAGGGGGCGACTCCTCTGGTTGTATAGAAGTCTATGCTTCACGTGTTAAAGCTGCATTTCCTCTCCTGACCACCAGGGGGCGACTCCTCTGGTTGTATAGAAGTATATGCTTCATGTGTTAAAGCTGCATTTCCTCTCCTGACCACCAGGGGGCGACTCCTCTGGTCGTATAGAAGTCTATGCTTCACGTGTTAAAGCTGCATTTCCTCTGCTGACCACCAGGGGGCGACTCCTCTGGTTGTATAGAAGTCTATGCTTCACGTGTTAAAGCTGCATTTCCTCTCCTGACCACCAGGGGGCGACTCCTCTGGTTGTATAGAAGTCTATGCTTCACGTGTTAAAGCTGCATTTCCTCTCCTGACCACCAGGGGGCGACTCCTCTGGTTGTATAGAAGTCTATGCTTCACGTGTTAAAGCTGCATTTCCTCTCCTGACCACCAGGGGGCGACTCCTCTGGTTGTATAGAAGTCTATGCTTCACGTGTTAAAGCTGCATTTCCTCTGCTGACCACCAGGGCGACTCCTCTGGTTGTATAGAAGTCTATGCTTCACGTGTTAAAGCTGCTTTTCTCCTGACCACCAGGGGCGACTCCTCTGGTTGTATAGAAGTCTATGCTTCACGTGTTAAAGCTGCATTTCCTCTCCTGACCACCAGGGGGCGACTCCTCTGGTCGTATAGAAGTCTATGCTTCACGTGGTAAAGCTGCATTTCCTCTCCTGACCACCAGGGGGCGACTCCTCTGGTCGTATAGAAGTATATGCTTCACGTGTTAAAGCTGCATTTCCTCTGCTGACCACCAGGGGGCGACTCCTCTGGTTGTATAGAAGTATATGCTTCACGTGTTAAAGCTGCATTTCCTCCTGACCACCAGGGCGACTCCTCTGGTTGTATAGAAGTCTATGCTTCACGTGTTAAAGCTGCATTCCTCTCCTGACCACCAGGGGGCGACTCCTCTGGTTGTATAGAAGTCTATGCTTCACGTGTTAAAGCTGCATTTCCTCTCCTGACCACCAGGGGGCGACTCCTCTGGTTGTATAGAAGTCTATGCTTCACGTGTTAAAGCTGCATTTCCTCTCCTGACCACCAGGGGGCGACTCCTCTGGTTGTATAGAAGTCTATGCTTCACGTGATAAAGCTGCATTTCCTCTCCTGACCACCAGGGGGCGACTCCATGGTCGTATAGATTCCTTGGGCATTCAGCGTCCGGTTGCACGTAGCTCCTCCCTCTTCTGGTTGCAGAAAGCCAAGATGGCGACGGCCACAACGCCAAACTCGAGGCTTCCAAACCGACGGCTGACCTCACGGCGTCGGCGCTCTCTGCTTACAGAAAATATCATAAATATTCCATCGGAGGAGTGAACGCAAGTGCTTAAGCTCATTGGTGCAAATGATAAAATATTAATATTTCAGGTAGAAAGGAGGCCCGAAAAATGCTGAGCGTGTGTGTCCCCCCCCCACACCGTGTCATCACTTCTTGTGGCTCCTACGATCGATTCCTTTCCTTCCTCCTTAAGCGCCTCAACTCAGCGCGGAGTCTGTTCGTCATTCATGAAACACGCCGCGCGTCTTCAGGAGCACTCGAGTCACTCCTCACCAACAGAGCCACGGGACGCATGACACAGTTATTAATTAGGGTGAGGGGGTGGTGAGGGGGGGGGCTCTAATGCAGTCGGATTTAATCAGCGAGGGATCATTTAATTCCAGTCGGAGCTTCGGAGCTATATATATATAAGTCAACATATATATATACATATATATATGTATATATATAATGCAACATATATATATGTATATATATATAATGCAACATATATACATATATATATATATACATATATATACATATATATGTATATATATAATGCAGCATATATATATATATAATGCAACATGTGTATATATATACATATATATAGAATGCAACATATATATACATATATATATAATGCAACATATATATATAATGCAACATGTGTATATATATCCATATATATAATGCAATATATATATATATTTATTTATATATATAATGCAACACTTAAGAGCATGAGGAACAACATGGACGCCCTTCACATGGACACATTATTAATATCTGAAATTTAAAAACAACATAAAAGCAACTTTTATTGTTCTTCTACATATCACCACCTGCTTCTTTATAGTATATTCTTTTATATTTAGCCTTTTCTCTGTCGTGTCATTCCTAAACTGTTAACTCAGAGCTCTAGACGTCCGACGTGTCCGGACTGTTTGGTCTCACGGAGACGCGCTAAACGGCGAGAGCTAAAAGTCACAAACCCCTCTGAGCAGGAAGTCTGCGGCAACTCAAAAAGCCGAGCGTGAAGAAGCGTCAGGAAGTATCTGTGAGACTCTGAACGTA
Organism: Pseudoliparis swirei; assembly: GCF_029220125.1. NCBI lineage: Eukaryota > Metazoa > Chordata > Actinopteri > Perciformes > Liparidae > Pseudoliparis > Pseudoliparis swirei. The sequence continues at coordinate 3,322,333 of NC_079399.1, forward strand.
CACGTCAACACGCCGACCTCTGACCCCTGTGACGATATGAACTACATGCAGTCACAGGACTTCCACCCAGGAGCCGCTGTCCAGGTCAAGGTGGACCGTGCTCGTAGACTTACCTCACGCGAGTTACTTTACGGAGCAAGACGTTCACATTTTAAATTTAAAACTACAACTTTTTCAATGCCGAACAAAGTGTTTCATTTCTTTGCATAAAAAAAGCAAAAAAAGAAGTAGAAAAAAATCTATGTCGGAGATTTATTTTGAAAAGAGACTGCATGCATGTGACGAGCGTAACATGTGGGTTTTATTCTGAAAGGGCGCTGCAGACCTGAGTCTGTATTACTCCGAATCCAGAAACATGACGGAGCCTCTGGAACCCAAAATGGTTCTCCATGGAGGAACCATATCTGGTTCCACAAAGAACCTTTCCAACCAGGGTTATTTAAAGAACCCATAAAGGTGCCTCAAAGGTAAGCAGTGGTTCTCCAGTCGGTGATGGTTCTGAAAGCCTCTTAAAGAACCTTTTCAACCAGGGTTCTCTAAAGAACCATTTCCTTAAAGAGTTCTTCAAAGAACCTATAAAGTTGTCTCATAGAACGTTAACAATGGTTCTTTAAGGCACCATATCTGGTTCCACAAAGAACCTTTCAAACCAGAGTTATTTAAAGAACTCATAAAGGTGCCTCAAAGGTAAGCAGTGGTTCTCCAGTCGGTGATGGTTCTGAAAGCCTCTTAAAGAACCTTTTCAGAACCACGATAGTTCTGTGTCTAGAGGTCCAGTTCTGCAGTGGGTCATCAGCCCACACACACACACACACACACACTCTGTGCTGTCTACTGTATGTAGGTTGATTTCTGCCTCCACCATTAGCTTGACTTCAAAGCCCCCCCCCCCCCTCTTCTCGGGGCTCCTCCCACATCCACAGCGACGCACCATTATGCGTCCCCTCCCGGCTCTCAGGTTCTCGTCGCCGGGCTCACGTTCAGCCTTTCAAAAAGACGGCAACGAGAACGGTTGGGCACTTGTTTGTATATATTTGTGCAGTTGTTGTTGTTGTTGTTGTTGCCGCGGCGACCCCATTAGCAACATGCAGCAGGATGCAGCTCCCAGAGGAGGGAGGTTGGTTTATTCATGAGCGAACCGGCCCGAAGCAGGTCGACGACCTCAGAGGACACGGGCGAGGTCACGGGGTCAACACTCCGTTACCGTGGAGATCCAGGAACAAGAGGGGGGGGATTTGATTCTCTACGGGACCGACTTGAGACGAGCGGCGTCTGGAATCACCACGAAGTGTTCTAACTTCTCGTTGGATGCCATTTTGTATTGCTGCAGGCTTTGAACAGCTTTTTATTTTTTATTTTTGATGTCGCATCTTTCAGATGGTCGTGTTTTATGGAGCATCTTCTGGTGTTGTGTGTTCCTTGTTGTGTGTGTATTGTGTGTGTATTGTGTGTTTACTCTGTGGACTGTCTGTGTCGGTGGCAAATTAGTTTAATTAAGTTTTATTGTCTACTAATCTAATCTAAAGAGCCTCAAATAGGGTTGAGGAGCAGCTGATTGGTTCAAATGGTGTGTGTGTGTGTGTGTGTGTGTGTGTGTGTGTGTGTGTGTGTGTGTGTGTGTGTGTGTGTGTGTGGCAGGCGGGTGGAGAGGAGAGACGACGCTGGTGTCTGAGGCAGCGGATACGTTTCTGTTATACTTTATGCATCAGTCCACACGGCTAGAACACGCTAACACACACACACACACGCTAACACACACACGCCAACACACACACACATCTCCACAAAGACGGAACCACAAGGAGGACTCCATGAGGCTGTGACCGGTTCCCCCAGAGTGACGTGAACGTTAGCAGGAAGCAGATAGAGAGAGAGAGAGAGAGAGAGATGTGTGTGTGTGTGTGTGTGTGTCATTATTTAGGGGCGGGGCCTCTGTGGCCCCCGAGGGACGTCCATATCCTCCGGAGACACCCAAAATCCACAGAGGACAGTTTATAGAAGTAGAGTGGCTAAAAATACCAAAGAGCCCAGTGCCAGGTGTGTGTGTGTGTGTGTGTGTGTGTGTGTGTGTGTGTGTGTGTGTGTGTGTGTGTGTGTGTGTGTGTGTGTGTGTGTGTGTGTGTGTGTGTGTGTGTGCATAATGAGAGGGACAGAGCTCCATTCATTAGGATGCAGGATACCCCGAGTGACGCCCGCTCTGCCAAAGCAAATGGGATCGTCTATTCCTCCATTAAGGTAATCAAGGTACAAACAAACAAACAAACAAACAAAGAGTAGAAGCATCCATCATCCTTTCATGGGGGGGGGGGGGGCTCGGCCGAGTGGAGACTCCTAATTGGCCGAAGGGGCCGCGGCGCAGCGAGGGAGAAAACACTTCACTCTTTCTTCTTCTTCCTCCTCCTCATCATCACTTCCTGCTCTCTGCATGCATCGTGCGTCCACTTCACACACACACACACTAAAGTACTGGCACTTCGCTCTACATTTATTTGTGTACTTTGTAATATGTGAAATTCTCAATAAAAGTCTGGAAATGAAAATCTGCATTTTCCGTCGTGCCGCACCTGTAATACCTTAACGCCCCACTAGAGGGCCGCGCCCCACCTGTAATGCCACGGCGCCCCACTAGAGGGCCGCGCCCCACCTGTAATCAAGTTTCAAGTTTCAAGTTTTTATTGTCACATCCCCTTTTATACAAGTATAATCGGTTCGTGAAATTCTTATGTGCAAAACACCCGACAGCAGTAGCAGACTAAAAAAAGAATAAGAATGAGAATAAACTATACAATATCCACACAAAAAAAAGAAGAAAGTATTAACAATATATATATAAAACAATGTAATAGAATATACATCATGGCAATATATATATATAAAACAATGTAATAAAATATACACTTTTTTTGAGACTATATATATATATATGTATATACATACAATATATATATACAATATATATATATATAAACAATGTAATAAAATATACACCATGGCCATAGATATTCACAGAATATGTTCTGGTGTGTAGTGTTAATGAGGGTCTCAGTCCTTGTTCAGCAGCCTGATGGCCTGACTGAAGAAGCTGTCCCTCAGTCTGTTTGTGCGGCACTTGATACTGCGGTATCGCCTGCCTGACGGTAGAAGGGTGAACAGTTTGTGGCCGGGGTGGTTATTGTCTTTCATCATCCGTTTGGCCCTGGCCACGCACCGCTTGGTGTATATGTCCAGGATGGAGGGAAGCTCACCTCCAACGATGTACTGTGCCGACCGCACCACCCTCTGTAGTGCCCTACGCTCCAGGGCGGTGCACTGTAAGAAAAGATCCTAATTTTACGGTAAATAACTCTAAATATTTACAGTAGTTTTACCTTTTTTTTAAATTACATACAAAACTCTGTGAAATTACAGATATTATCCGTAAATTAACAACCCAACTGTTAATTTAAGTATTATGCTAATAATTCAAAATAACATTTTTTTCCCATTTTTTAAAAGAAAAATGACTGTATTATTAATACAGTCTTTTTACCGTTTTCTTAAATGACATACAAATTCATGTAAAATAACAATTATTACCTGTAATTAAATGTGTAGCTCCTTATATGAAGGTTTATTTCCATACTAACAATTTAACGATTTTCTTTGTAATTTTAAGGTAGATCATATTATATTTATATTAACATGTACTTTTACATTCAAACTCTGTAATTCTAAATCTAAATTTAGCTAACTTCTTTCATTTCATTAAACATCTACATATTGCAGTTTTTTCAAGAGTACAAAGTAGAAGAAATAATGATAAGTTTTGATACTTGTTCTTTAGAGGAGCATAGGGCGACCATGAGTATTTGCTGTTATTTGTCCAGAGTCCAATATTTGTAATCAGAACTGATAATAAATAAATTAAAAGAAATTCTGACACACTAACATCTTTTTAAACACACACATGCATACACACACACACACACACATACACACACACACACACACACACACACACACACACAAACACACTACTCTGCCAACTGACCCTTAACCTCCTAATTGTCTTTTAAAATTAATCTTACATATTATATTTACCTAAATATAATACATTGACATCATGGGGTGAAATCGCCTCTAGAATCTTTACAAGAGGAAAATCCTTAAAACCAAACTTTTAGTTAATTTGTCCTACTTTCAACCAACTTAGATATGTGGATCCTCTTCAGATTCAAAGAGGAACATCTTAATATGAATACCCTAGAGTTTTGGACCGATAGCTCTGAGTTAAGGGCCTCAAAAAAAGGTCCAACGGGTCAAATTGGGCCGAATTCTCTTATATTCGCATATTTTTTGACAAGTGCAAAAATGGTCATAATCTCCTAAATATTAGTCCTGGATATCCAAGATTGAACACAGACACTCAGGACAGGGCCTACAATGAGGTGATGGGGTGACATTTCCCCCAAAACACCCACAAGAGTTAATTGTCTGTCTGAAATCCAGGACTTGAAGAGGGTGTGTGGCTTTGCAAATCTGAGATCCTGTTAAGAGTTTGGGCTGATTTTAGCTTCTTTTTTTCGAAACATGTCATAGCTTAGCTTTCTTTACCAGGTTGTAGCCACTCCCAAATGGGACCCAACCATGTAGGCTGGCAATATCTAGCACTTAGCATCCCTGCTTGGCAGCGGTTTAAAAACCGAGAAGAACAAAAAATGCACTCCTTCAAAGGTTCACAAGTCCTCAAATGTTTGTAATATGACAAATCTCAATTATGATGTTCTACCAGTCTGTTGGACCAGTGCTCTGAGATGTTGGAGATGTCCTTCCAGTCTGTTGGACCAGTGCTCTGAGATGTTGGTGATGTTCTACCAGGCTGTTGGACCAGTGCTCTGAACTTCTCCGTAGTCTGCTGGGGGAGCAGCATTGTAACTGGAGAAAACCAACCGACTCACTAAACTGGTGTGGAAGGCCGGCTCCATCATTGGCTGCAAAGAGGACTACCCGGAACAGGTGGAGAGGAGGACATGAAGAAATGTTTGTCCATATTGGAGAACCGGACCACCCTCTCCACCACCTACTGCAGGGACAGCGGAGCACGTTCTCCAACAGACTGCTTTAGCTCTGCTTCACAAGGACAGACCGGAGAACATTCCTGATAGAGGAGAACATTCATGATACAGGAGAACCTTCCTAATACAGGAGGACATTCCTGAGACATGAGAACATTCCTGATACAGGAGAACTTTCCAGTTACAGGAGAACATTCCAGATTCAGGAGAACCTTCTAGAAACAGGAGAACCTTCCAGATACAGGAGAACCTTCCAGTTACAGGAGAACATTCCTGGCAACTATTAGACTACAATAAATCACCTCTGGCCAGATCCTCCTCAAATTGAACAACATCAATGAACATTGCACCGCTTTCACTTTATATACACTTAGATACACTGTATTTACTTTCATTTTTATTACTTTTTAAATTTCCTTTATTATTTAACTTCTTAAATGTAATATGTCCTGTCCTGCTATTTTATTGTATTGTATTGTATTCTTCTAAGAATCTAGTTACTAGAGAAGAAAATAGCACAGACAGAGACAGACAGACAGCCCGTCCAACAGAGAGAGAGAGAGAGTTCAAAGGAGAGGCCAGGTGTCAGTGATCAGGCTGATCACAGCAATCAACACAAAAAGCAGATTGAACTGGTGAACCCGGTTTCGCGCCACTTCTCCGCAGTTTGAGCGGCGCGCTGCTCTCCGGCTTCAGTGACTCACGAAACGCCACAGAGGGAACGACAGCCTCCTGACATGACAGCTCTTCTTGAGGTAAGAATGCCAACTTAATTTAATTTCAGAGAGTAACGTTGTATTGAATGGGCAACGTTTGTGACACTTTGAGGTTTCTACTCGGCTCTCCCATGAGGGGTTGAGCTAGCCTCATGTGAGCTAGCGGGTAGCTACTTTTGAATTCGAGGCATGGTTTTCTTCAGTTCTGTGTCGCCTTGGACATCAAGAGTAAGTTAACTTGGCTATCTGTTAAGTGTGAAGTGTGTTCACGTTTCTTTAACATCGTCGATGTAACGTAGGTTGTCGGTTTCTGTGTTGAAAGAGCCAACATTAGCTTACTTTACACATGTTAGCCCAGGTAATGTTTAGCTAACGCTCGTGTTATAGGTTCATTAGTGGCAGGTGGGTTAAGACACCTGAGGGGTCACGTGCTACACTTCATCTAATAACCACGATTTTATTGAAGTGCTTTGAAACTGGTTCCAAGCAGACATGTGTAGACAAGCTCACAAATACCGGAGCGGTCAGTCCGGACAGTCACGTGACCAGACACGTTATTGTACGTGTCTGGTCACGTGACGTCGGGACTCTGTTCACGTGACCGCTTTAAACTGCGCTGTGTCATATGCTGTCGGGACTGCTGTTCACGTGACGCTCTTAACGTGATGCTGTTGCCGTGGTCGGGACTCTGTTCACGTGACTGTTGTTAACATGACGCTTATAACTGCGCTGTGTCATATGCTGTCGGGACTCTGTTCACGTGACGCTCTTTACGTGATGCTGTTGACGTGGTCGGGACTCTGTTCACGTGACGCTCTTAACGTGATGCTGTTGCCGTGGTCGGGACTCTGTTCACGTGACGCTCTTAACGTGATGCTGTTGCCGTGGTCGGGACTCTGTTCACGTGACTGTTGTTAACATGACGCTTATAACTGCGCTGTGTCATATGCTGTCGGGACTCTGTTCACGTGACGCTCTTAACTTGATGCTGTTGACGTGGTCGGGACTCTGTTCACGTGACTGTTGTTGACATGACGCGTATAACTGCGCTGTGGCGGGACATGACAGCTCACAGCTCCTCAGAAGCTCCGTGAGCTGTCCAGTGAGGGGATGGTTTCATGATCAAATCTTCATTTACTGTCCACATTATCAGATGAGGACGTCACCAAAGAGTGTCCTTTGAGTCAATGTTTACATTTATGTCATTAAGAAGTAGAACATTTAGTTACCCATGATCGGATACAAGTTGTCAAGGATAAACGGAAGTAAGTTGTTTTAAGTTCAGTGTCTTAATTTAACAACAGAATACATCGTTATTGTTAGAACCACTTTTATGTTGTAAATGCTATTTAAAGTTATATTATTATTGTTAATCTTTTCTATTTTGTCTTTTTTCTGGCTGTAGAGAGAATCATGTCAGCCCACAGACAACCGGTTGACCTGTGAGTCTTCAAGCAGTAATGATGACTACGCCTGCCTTAAGTTCCAGTTTCCTGAACATCATGTCGGCATGAGATTCTGTCCCCACCTGTCTTCAGTCTGGACCCAATGATTCGGACACCAGTCTTGTCGAGGCTAAATTGAGGTAAGCGGTGATGTAGTTCAGTCTAGCAAATGATGGGTGCCAGCACAACTCAAACTAAAATATGTGGTGGCAGTTTTTTTTCTGATTCATTTTCACATTACCCTTTTCAACACTGATAATAACTAATTGCACAAAACTTGCTTACATTTTTCAGATCAAGCATTGACGGGAAAACACCCAAAGTCCATCACTCGTAAGTATCCACTGCAGCATATATAAAAGATATTAGTCCATTTGAACCACTATTGCTAAACCTTACATCGTGATTAATATTAGATATTATTTCTTAAGTACTTTAATGATCTTAGCAAAGCACTTTTTTAAGACATTTCCCCACTGGCCATAAAAACTGGGGAGCTTTTCCTTGCCTTCCTTCTTTTGAGTTGTACGGTGGCCCTGAGAGGTCAGGGCACTGCAACTTAATAAAACATGCTAATAGACAAAACACAAGCAAATTAAGAAAACAACTTCATCAAATTGACAGCACATGTGCAGCATTTAGAAAAAGCGCTGCAAATTCAGACGACACAACACGGTACAGAAAAGCGCTGCAAATTAAGAAAAGGTGTTTCAAGAGGGCACTAAATCGTGATGAACACGGCTTGGACAGGCTTGCTGTTGCTATGGTTTGTGACTCATGAAGTTATTGAAATGTGTTTCTGATGGAAGTGCTAAGACATGCACTAGGTGCATCTTTAAATAGGTAAACATTTAATTACTATCATTCTAAAAGCTGACTGTGTTCAGATTGACAGGATGTTTCATAACGGCAACTGTTGGTACAGACAATTTCAAAATAGTTTGTTTAAGCTTGTTTAAAGGAATGGTAAGAAAACAAAGCTAACTTTCTAAGGACTTTCCAGTGAATTTGTTTGTCCTTCTCTTTTTTCCCCAGATGCACCGAGGATCTGGCTGATTACTGGAAATTAGGAAGATTGTTCTTTATCTGCACTGTCACTTCTGGTAAATATTTATGGACCTTTTGCGGTATGTTTTGCTTTGACTTATCAACTGATGGTGAATAATTGGTTGATTTTGAAAATGTACATTAAATAAAATGTTTTAAAATCAATATTGGTGTGTACTTTCTTTGTAATTAAGTTTCTAACCCCTAGTTAAATTGAAACATTGGAAGTTTTGTAGATGTTTAAATGTATTTAGATTTTTCACAGTAATCTCAAAAGCTTATATTTCATAATAATTGAACACTTTATTGAAGGTGTTTGATTGTAATAATACAGGAGAAATCTGTAAAATCACAGAATTTCACTGCAAAACCTTTAGAAATATCACTTTATCGAAGGTGTTTAATTGTAATAATATAGGAAAAATCTGTAAAATTACAGTATTTCACTGCAGAAGCTTTAGAAATATCACTTTATTGAAGGTATTTGACTGTAATAATATAGGAAAAATCTGTAGAATTACAGTATTTCACTGCAAAACCTTTAGAAATATCACTTTATTGAAGGTATTTGACTAATAATATAGGCAAAAATCTAAAATTACAGTATTTCACTGCAGAAGCTTTCGAAATATCACTTTATTGAAGGTATTTGACTAATAATATAGGCAAATTCTGTAAAATTACAGTATTTCACTGCAAAACCTTTAGAAATATCACTTTATTGAAGGTATTTGACTGTAATAATATAGGAAAAATCTGTAAAATAACAGTATTTCACTGCAGAACCTATAGAAATATCACTTTAATTAAGGTGTTTGATTGTAATATTACAGGAAAAATCTGTAAAAAAACAGTAATTTCACTGCAAAATCTTTAATGAAAATTACTGTAAATTTATGGTTTTCGTCCTTTATTTGAAGTAAGGTATTTTACCTTAAATTTACGGTTTTTGTTTGGCAGCCGTAGCTGCCACTCATTTGACCTTCTTTTTACGGGTTTTTTTCTTACAGTGTGCAGTTCCCGTACCAGACGGTGATGCAACCTGTCAGAACACTCTCGATGGTACTGGTGTAGAATGTTCTGAGGATGCGGGGGGCCATGTTGAATTTCCTCAGTCGCCTAAGGAAATACAGGCGTTGTTGGGCCCTTTTCACCACGTGAGTGCATGTGCGTGGTCCATGTGAGGTCCTCGGAGATGTGCACGCCGAGGAACTTGAAGCTGAACTGAAGCTGAACTTGAAGCTGAACTTGAAGCTGAACTTGAAGCTGAACTTAATGCCTCGGCTATGGGGTCTATGGGAGTCTCTGAGGATCTATGGGGGTCTATGGGGGTGGCCCCGCCCCCTTCCTGGCCTCGTGGCCCCGCCCTCTTCCCACCCTCTTAGCCCCGCCCTCTTCCCGGCCTTGTGGCCCCACCTTCTTCCCACCCTCGTGTCTCCGCCCTCTTCCCGCCCTCGTGTCCCCGCCCTCGTGTCCCCGCCCTCTTTCCACCCTCTTAGCCCCACCCTCTTCCCGCCCTCGTGGCCCCGCCCTCTTCCCACCCTCGTGTCCCCGCCCTCTTCCCGCCCTCGTGTCCCCGCCCTCGTGGTCCCGCCCTCTTGGCCCCGCCCTCTTCCCGGCCTCGTGTACGCTCACTTCTCATTGTGTTCCCTGAGTCCAGCTGGGAGCACGCGGCCCTTCCCTTCAGGCTTTTATGAGCTTTTCTTCTTGAAGCTTTATTGACGTGGATTTGGACGAGGTCCCCGCAGGCGGGCCGCCGTAAATCAATTTAAAAACATGCACTAGAATAAACTGGATACGCTGAAGTCAAGAGTCTAACCCGCGGTCCTCTGTAGGAACAAAAAGCTCCAGGTAAACAAACGTCTTATTTGTTTTATTCATAATAAAATAAACCAGAGCTCCGTAGAGTCAGAGAGTCAGAGAGTCAGAGAGTCAGAGCTGTCAGAGAGCCTGAGAGTCAGAGAGTCTGAGAACCAGAGAGTCTGAGAGTCAGAGAGTCAGAGAGTCTGGTCAGAGAGTCTGAGTCTGAGAATCAGAGAGTCTGAGAGTCTGAGAGTCTGAGAGTCTGAGAGTCAGAGAGTCAGAGCTGTCAGAGTCAGAGAGTCTGAGAGTCAGAGAGTCAGAGAGTCAGAGCTGTCAGAGTCAGAGAGTCTGAGAGTCAGAGAGTCAGAGAGCCAGAGAGTCTGAGAGTCAGAGAGTCAGAGCTGTCAGAGTCAGAGAGTCTGAGAGTCAGAGAGCCAGAGAGTCTGAGAGTCAGAGAGTCTGAGAGTCAGAGAGTCAGAGAGTCAGAGAGTCAGAGCTGTCAGAGTCAGAGAGCCTGAGAGTCAGAGAGTCTGAGAACCAGAGAGTCAGAGAGTCTGAGAGTCAGAGAGTCAGAGAGTCCAGCTGCTGGGAACAGCTGGAGGTCCACAGTCAATGGTTTGGGCCCACTATGGATGGATATGACTCTACCCAATAAGGCTGTGGATCCGCCTCATCCCAACTTCTGCCCACTTTAAACCGTCATTCATGGATTAAATTGTTAATGGAGTTTAACCGTCAATCATTGACATCCGTACTCCGACTCTCATTATATTTATTCATATTAAATAACAGACGGATTGAATCTCAGAGACATGAGCCGTAGAGACAGATGCTCTCCAGATGTTGCAGAAACACTGATTGGTTAATCGACACAGCTCCGCACACTCTTCTAACACACGCTTGTGTTCGGCGTTCCCGTTTGAAGGAGCGCCGCGTGACGCTCCGCGAGCACGGAGCGGCGGTGGCACCAGATGGTCACGTGTCGGTGTGGACAGGGGGGAGCATATGGGAGGCGGAGCCGTGACACCGCTGCCACTTCCGCCACCTCAGAAGCATCATGCTGCGTGTTACTTCCACTCAGCCTGCCAAGGACACACACACACACACACACACACACACACACACACACACACACACACACACACACACACACACACACACACACACACACACACACACACACACACACACACACACACATCTCTCCGCCGGACTCCCGTTTCCACTCTCCCGCTCTTCTTGAGGAACTGGCGTGCGTGACGACGTAATCCCGGCTTTAGGGATGTGGGAGGAGGGAGAGGATCGATGGCAAATGAGAGGCGCGGTGCAGTCGCCCACGGCAACAGATGAGAGTCTGACATCGCGAGGGGGAGGGGGGGGAGGGGGGGGGTAGACTGAGGCTCTCTTGGCGGCTGCTCCTCTACGGACCGTCACAACAGCGGCTTCAGGCCGTGACATCAGAGCGGCGCCGGGGGGGAACCGCCCTCGAGGTCACGGCACGGTGGAGGGGAACCTTCGTCTCCGGGTTCGTCTTCGTCACGACGAGGGAGCAGCCGGGTCGGCCGCTTCTGATTCGTTTGTAAAGAACCAGGTCTAGGACCAGTGTTAGGACCAGGTCTAGGACCAGGTCTAGGACCAGTTCTAGGACCATGTGCGTGTGCACATGTGGAATTTGACTCCTCGTACATGTAATTTACAATGTAACAGGATGAATATAAAACATATATCGAAGGCAGCCGAATAGCAACATGTATGTACAATGTTTTTCACTTTAATGTTTTTACTTTGTTTAAAAAGAAAATACAGCAATACTCTGTTGAATCTAATCAGCTCGTGTAGGTCTATGAACCAATGAACAGAGGAATCGACCGTAGCCATGACAACCAATGAAGGAAAAGACACGGTCCGTCCATCAGCCACCAAAACACCCTCAACCAATCAGAGCCCTCCGTCTGAGAACCAGTCAATACAATCACGGCTGATGCATAATGGATGTGGGTGTCATGTTCCACGGGGCGGCGTTGGAACCATTTACAGAGAGAATAATATTTAAATATTAATTTCTCAAAGTCGGAGCATCGGGGAAGTCTCAGCGTTGAGTTAGCATTAAAATTAAGTTTCAGCTAACGCGATGCCAGAATAAAAGAACGTGGACACGCAGAATAAGTCGTAAAGTTTTAAAAATACACAAACTATTTATTCTATATATATTTTAGGACGTCTTAATTATGTGACGTCTTTGAGTAACTTGAACCCACGCGGTTGCTCGGCTTTGAATCTGGTAAAAAAACAACTATATAGTTTCTTCTTATTTCCAGTTGGAGTTCTAGTGTCATTTATTTCAGACATATTCATGATTTATTTTTTTAGTTTCCAACGTCTGCGTCCTGCAGCCTCGTCACCTCGCAGCCTCCAGCCTCCACCGGCCACATTTAAGAAATGATCTACAATCACAGTCTGTAGTTCACCTCTGGGACAGGGGATAGATCTCCGGCCCCCAGAAGCTCGTTCTCTGGGGGGGGGGGGGGGGGGGCAGGTTAGTAATCGTCTCCGTGGCGACCGGGAGGTCACCCGCACGATGATTCACGGGTAACCGAGACGGTGTGAGATGATGACTCGAGGACCGGAGTCCAGAGCGCTGCCGCCCGCCTCCTGCTGCGCACGGGGATTGGACTTCTCACGGTGCGCACACACACACACACACGCAGATACAGACACACACACACACACACATGGTACAGTCACACAAACAAAGCGGCTACCAATGCTCTTCCATCTCTGCACGGAGAGAGGAGGAGGTGCAGGTGGAGGATGATTCAGTCGATAGAGAGAGAGAGAGGAGAGAGAGAGGGAGAGGGAGAGAGAGAGGAGAGAGAGAGAGAGAGAGAGGAAGAGGGAGAGAGGGAGAGGGAGAGGGAGAGAGAGAGGGAGAGGGAGAGAGACGATGAGCAGACCTGGAGGAGAGGATGTCCATGGATGCCTGAGGGTAGCCAGGTAGGATAGCATGGTAGTGTAGCCTATAGCCTATAGGTAACCTATAGGTAGCCTTGCAGGGTGTAGCCTGGTGGGGTGTAGCCTGGTGGGGTGTAGCCCTGGTACCTGCGTCCGGGCCTCAGTGGAGCCACTCAGCTCGGAGTTTAGCGTCCGACGTATGTGACGCTTTATTTATAGCCAGCAGATTCTCTGAGGCCCGCGGGCCGTTTACAGGACACGCCTCCTCAGGAGGGACGCCACCACCGGAGCCACGGCGCCGGTAACAGACGCCGCGCTCCTCCAATCCCACGCCGTCGAGACGAGAGGGGCGGAGCTTATGGTGACCTTTCTGCAGCGTGGAGGAAACCGAAGGCGGTGTGCGGCTCCTCGGCCGTGGAGGTGAAGCCGCACCGCGCCCACCGGATTAAGATCTGCTTACTGAGGGATTAGCAGCTTCACCGCGGCGCCCGGCCACGCCGCCCGCCGGCCGGCAGAGAGGTCGCTGCAGACAACCCGAGGAAACCATGGAAACGGACACCGGGCAAACGGGGCCATGCATTATTCAACCCCCCCCCTCACATACCTGATCAAGAGGGGAGGAGTCAAGGTCGCGAACTGAGGAGGCCACCACACAGTTATACCCCCCCCCCCCCACACACACACACACACACACACACACACACACACACACCTCCATGTTCAATAAGAGGTTCAGGTTCAGCGTTCTCCGTCGGCTCGTTAATCATTTCAGAGGAAAACTGAACAAATTCAATGTGGTTGTCTCCCCCCCCCCCCCCCACACACACACCACCTATCCAATCAATTAAGGGCTGTAGGTGTGAGTGTTGACATCTGATGTCGGATAAACTCTCTCAGACAGGGGGGGGCAGAGGGTCTGGACCAGGACTCTGAGATCCTCATGGGATCCGGCACTAAGAAGGGGGGCGGGGGGGAGGAGGAGGAGAGGTTACAGTAATTGAAAGTCTCAGCGATGACATTGCCCCCCCCCCCCCCCGTGATGAAGGAGGACAGAGAACCGCAGAGCCACCGGAGCCCGAGACACGCACGCGCGTCACAGTTTGGGTCTAGTTCACACCTGAGAGAGAGAGAGAGAGGGGGGGGGGGGGGCGTCTCATGTGCGGCTGTTAAGTTACCACGGCTCGGATCAGCACGGCGCGGCTCGACGCGACTTCTTACCTCCTTCTTTCTCTCTTTCTTTCTTTTTCTTTCTCTCTCTTCCTGCCGCTCGACCGTCAGCGCGTCGCCGGTTTCATTCCGACATTAATTCCAGAGCCGTTTTGTAATTTCCATTCCCGGTCCCAGTCCCGGTGTTGTCCGGTTACTCCTCCTCCACCACCTCCTCCTCCTCCAACAGCCCTCCTTCCCGGTGCGCCGTAATCAAAAGAAGGAGCCGGATCTGGAGCGAGGCGCGCCCGGCGGTGCCGCTCACGGTTCGCCGCGCACTGACCGCGCGGCCGCCGCGTCCATCGGCTCCGGACGCGCGTCGCCGTTGTTTTATTCTACGAACTTTGAGTCAACGCAACAGCAGCGCGGGCGAACTTTTTATGAAGAAATGTCCACTGGAAGAGGAAGAGGAGGAAGAGGAGCAGGAGGGACGAGATGATATCCTCGCGGAGCGGAATAATAATTTTCAGAAAAGAAGAGAGAGAGATTTGTCCTCTTTTTTTCTCCTCCTCGCGCTGCGGGTTGATGCGACCGCGAACATCCGCAGCCGACGTCGTCCTCTCTCCGCGCACCGACTGCGCCCTGTGCGGGGGGGGGGGAGGAGAGAGAGAGGGGGAGAGGGAGAGAGAGAGAGGGAGGGGGAGAGAGAGAGAGGGAGGAAGAGAGAGAGAGAGGGAGGGGGAGAGAGAGGGAGGAAGAGAGAGAGAGAGGGGGAGAGAGAAAGAGAGAGAGAGAGCAGATGGACTGAGAGATCCGCGTGCATGTGACGCGTTGACGGCAGGATGAAAGATAGATGCGGAACGTTCGCGTTGAAGATTGTGCACGCGCACGAGACGCGCACGAGACGTTTAAAAAAAGAGTCCATTCGGTAACGACTTCATTAATGATGATAATAATGCTAATGAGAGATGATGCTGCCGTCATGAATGTAAACACACATGATTTCATAAAGAGGGAAGTTTTTTATTTTATTTCATGTTCAAATGACTTTATAGTTTTTCTGAATATGCCAAACTTTTAAAAAACATCTCCGGTGTTTCTGGTTCTTCTCTTTCTTGGATCACGTGACCAACAGACTGACTCCTGATTGGACGGAGAGGCTGAGGTTTAACTTTATTCATCTAAAACCTTCCTGAGAGAAATGCCCTCGGACTTCTTTAGTTTACACACTACACAGTGATTTGTGTGTTTGTTATACTTTCACTTTTTATTTTCTTTTATTTGCTATACTTTTTTATTACTTTTTTTGACATTCTATTAATTTCCGTGACGTTTGATGACTTTTTCATATTTTTTTCGACGTATGACTTTTTATATATAAGACCCTCAAAGAAATGAACGACGTCATCGTGACGTCACCCGCTGGTTTCTTCTTCTTCTTCTTCATCTTCTTCTTCTTCTTCATCTTCTTCTTCTTCTTCTTCTTCATCTTCTTCTTCTTCTTCTTTTTCTCCTCCTCCTCCTTCGCCTTCTTCTTCTCCTCCTCCTTCTTCCTGCTACTTCTTTTCCATCTTCTTTTTCTTCTTCCTCCTCCTCGCCCTTTGTCTTCTTTTTCTTCTTCCTCCTCCCCTCTTCCTCCTTCTTCTCTTTGTCCTCCTTCTTCTTCTCCTCCTACTCCTTCTTTTTCCTGTTTTTTCTTCTACTCCCTCCTCCTCCTTCTTCTTCCTCCTCCTCCCTTCTCTTCCTCCTCCTCTTCCTCTTCCCGGTTCCTGTAGCCCCCTGATGTGGTTCCCGTGATCTCACATGGAGGCATATGCAGCCTCACTAAACACACATAGTTAACACCTTGTGAGGTATGAATACTTTATGAAACGCGACATGAGAACTTCTTCCTCCTGAAAGGGGGATGAAGAGGGAAACACTCGTTTTGTGTGCGTCACAATCCTTCAATAAAAGCTGGAGGTCCTTGAATGAAAGAGAAGGTGTGTGAGCAGGAACAGGGTCGAGCCGCCAGAGCTAATCTCTAATGCGCTTTCATTTCACAATAAAGCACCATAGGAGGAGGAACCGGTGAGCTCTCTCGTCTTTGAACGCGGTGCCACAGAAATATAAAAGAAATATGAAAGAATTATGAAGGAAATATGAAAGAAATATGAACGCTCCCCCACACAGAAACGGCCGAGCACTCAGACGCCCCCCTGGAGGGAGCTGAGCTCCCCTCATCCTCACCAGCTCCACTCCGGCCTGCAGAGCTCGACACGGGGGCCTGGTTGTCATAGTCCGTCACCATCAAACCTCAGACATGTATGTTAACGTCTATATTCTTCATGCAACACGCTGGAAACACACAGCGAGATGTTCACGCTTTAATCAGAGAGGACACATCTGTGTCTCCTGAGTCATTCACAACCAGGAGTGTTTTAAGATTCATGATTGCATTTTATTCAGTATTATTTTTTAAATTCATTCATTCATTTGTACTATTTATTATTATTATACATTATTATTTATTTGTGTTATTTATTTATATAATTAAATATCATTTTGTATTATTATTTTATTCATGTATTTGTTTTTATTATTTCATATTATTATTTTATTCATGTATTCATTTATATTATTATGTATTATTATAAATTATTTGTATTCATAATTTGTTTTATTATTATTATTTAATTATACTCGTGAGTGTATTTTCTTCCTTAAAATTCATGTTTCGGTTCAATTGTGAACGAATTATGAAGACAAACCTTTTTAAACTTTGCATTAATTAAAGACATCCGGTGTGGTTTCATTGCTATATATATATAGTATGGTACAGTGGTGCCAGGAGAACAGCCTCGTCCTCAACGTCAAGAAGACCAAGGAGCTGATCGTGGACTACAGGAAGCGGAGAGGAGAGCACACCCCCATCTCCATAGACGGAGTTGCAGTAGAGAGGGTCAGCAGCTTCAAGTTCCTCGGCGTGCACATCTCCGAGGACCTCACATGGACCACGCACACCACTCACGTGGTGAAAAGGGCCCAACAACGCCTGTATTTCCTTAGGCGACTGAGGAAATTCAACATGGCCCCCCGCATCCTCAGAACATTCTACACCAGTACCATCGAGTGTTCTGACAGGTTGCATCACCGTCTGGTACGGGAACTGCACCGCCCCGGGCCGTAGGGCACTACAGAGGGTGGTGCGGTCGGCACAGTACATCGTTGGAGGTGAGCTTCCCTCCATCCTGGACATATACACCAAGCGGTGCGTGGCCAGGGCCAAGCGGATGATGAAAGACAATACCCACCCGGCCACAAACTGTTCACCCTTCTACCGTCAGGCAGGCGATACCGCGGTATCAAGTGCCGCACAAACAGACTGAGGACAGCTTCTTCAGTCAGGCCATCAGGCTGCTGAACAAGGACTGAGACCCTCATTAACACTACACACCAGAACATATTCTGTGAATATCTATGGCCATGGTGTATATTTTATTACATTGTTTATATATATATATATTGTATATATATATTGTATGTATATACATATATATATATATTGTCTCAAAAAAGTGTATATTTTATTACATTGTTTTATATATATATATTGTCATGATGTATATTCTATTACATTGTTTTATATATATATATTGTTAATACTTTCTTCTTTTTTTTGTGGATATCGTATAGTTTATTCTCATTCTTATTCTTTTTTTAGTCTGCTACTGCTGTCGGGTGTTTTGCACATAAGAATTTCACAAACCGATTATACTTGTATAAAAGGGGATGTGACAATAAAAACTTGAAACTTGAAACTTGAAACTTGAAACTATATATATATATATACTGAACGGAGGAGGAAATCACACGTGGAGCCGGAGGAGCTCCGAGGTGCACTTCCTTTTATCCAATAACAATGTCCCTGTGACAGCAGGAGGGAGGGGGGAGGGGGGGGGGGTTACTTGTTTGTTTGTTTTCCCCCGTCACCTGATCCACAGACGGAAACCATGAGAGAAGACAACGCTCGTCGAGAGCCGAGGATTAATCACGTGTCTCGGCCCGCGGCTCAGAGGTCGGCCGACGCTCCAGACAGCAGCACATCCATCTCAATCTACTCTCCATGTGCATTAGGACATAAGCCCTCTCTCTCTCTCTCTCTCTCTCTCTCTCTCTCTCTCTCTCTCTCTCTCTCTCTCTCTTGTCTTAGCAATATGTCCCCGGGACCATAAAGCCACCATCTGACATGCGCCCGTACAGCAGCGGGCTGAGAGCCCCCGGTTGGGGTCTGGAGACTATAGGGCCGGCTGGTGATGAACGCCGACGTGTCGCCATGACGATGATTCACATCCACCAGAAGCCGTAAAACATTAGGCGGGGAACCAGGTTTCATTTCACTTCATCTGTCACACATAAGACGTATCGCACATCTTTCTTCTTCCACACTCAAAGAAATGACTCATTGGATGAACTCAATTAAATTGTTGGCAGGTTTTCCATCCAACAATTTTATGCAACTCCAACTCAAATTTAGCACATCAGTGCAATACAATGTAATTAAGTTAGTCCAACTCATTTGTATCAAATACATCTAAAATAAAATAACGATATTCATTAAATTAAATTAATTTATGTTTGTCCAACTCAAAATATAAACTAACTAACTAACTAACAAAATATGCAAACTCCACACAGAAGGAAAGCCCCGACTGGGAATTGAACCCTCGGCCCTCTGGCTGTGAGGCGACAGTGCTAGCCACTACACCACCGTACAGCCCCAAAAGAGTCTTCACCTCATGCAAACAACTGATTTTCAGCTGGCGCATGCGCAAAGGGTAGTCCTCAATGAAACACATTTATTTTGAGTTGATATGCACACCATCTAACCTAAATAAATCTAATAAATGAAAGTATTCATACATTTTGTGTTACACCCATTAAATATAAACATCTATTTTTGTAATTGATTTATTTAAATGTATCAAACAATATTTAAATGTGTCACCTCGAAGAAGGGCTTGAATCGTTTTTGTGAGTGTAACCTAAATAAATCTAATAAATGAAAGTATTCATACATTTTGTTTTACACCCATTCAATATAAATATCTTCGTTTTGTAATTGATTTATTTAAATGTATCAAACAATATTTAAATGTGTCACCTCTAAGAAGGGCTTGAATCGTTTTTTTGAGTGCAGAAGAAGAAGAAGAAGAAGAAGAAGAAGAAGAAGAAGAAGAAAACGAGGATTATGGATTACGGGGAAACGTGAGATTCAGGAGAAGAATGAGTACATGTTATCACATATGGTCCCTTATCTTTATCTTTGTCTTTTAAATCACTTCTTAAAACCCATTTTTATAGAACAGCTTTAAAGTGATGTCGTCCTTTTGTGCAGAACTTTGATTCCCCTAATTAAGTTTGTCTGTTTTTTATTTCAAATTAAAAATTTAATATATATATATATATATATATTCTTTTTAAATGTTATCTTTGTTTCATATTATTCTATTTGTTTTGACTTGACTCTCTGTAGAGCACTTTGTCAACTTTGTTTTTAAAGGTGCGATATAAATAAAGTTATTATTATTATTATTATCCACAGATTGTTAAAGTTACTCTGAACTTAGCGTTAACATTTCAGAGTTAACGCAACTCTGGGAAGAGTTATTATTTGAGTACAACAAAAAGTTATTTAGAGAAACTCACTGCAGTCTTTCCAGAATTAAAACTCAATTGATAGGAGAAGAAGGGGGCGGAGCTTTCCAGAGAGGGGGCGGGGCTTTCCAGAGTAACAGTGATCGTTGCTATCAGCTCTAGTTCTCATAACTCTGACAGAGTTCATTTACTTTGACACTGACTTTTGAACACTGGGGAGTTTACTGTGATCGGGCATTACTATGCATTCAGGTTTTATTAAATAAAGTACAACAACATCTATAAATAGACCTCGTGAGAGACGCCTGGTCCATTGATGTCACAGGGACTGGAAGGCGATGATTCTCAGGGAGGGGAGGGGGGCGGGGGGAGGGGGGGGAGGACTGAGAAGAACAACATTTTAATCGACATAAATAATAAAAACTGAAAAAGCAACAACAACAACAAAGGAGAAAAACAGGGGGGGAAACGCTTGTGTCAAAATACTCAAATCTCATTAAAGCACATTTTGGGGTTAATTTGTTGATTTCACATCGCGGCTGAAGTACAAACATGAGCAATTAATTCATCTAATGCACACACACACACACACACACTGTCTCTGCAGCTGACTGTCAGTGTGGAGACGTGAGAGAGGAGCGGTGTCTGACCTCTGGGAGCCGGTTCTCGGTCCGGTTGCTATGCAGAACAACCGATGCTGCCGCGGTCTAAATTATTTCTCTAAAGCATTAAATATTCAACGCTGGGAATGGACAGCAATTAAAGTGAAGAGACAGAAGATAGTTGTTATGAGTTAAACAATGAAGCAACAGGAGGGATCGTGTGGATCGGGTTCGTTGTCCCCTCAGAGGGCTTTACAGTCTGCTCCCTGACCTTTGACCTCACATCGGATCAGGAACAACTCCCTAAAAATATAGAAAAACCCTCTCAGGGGGAAAAAAGTGAAAACACCTTGAGAATAGATGTCATGTGACCAGAAGGAAGCGTTACAGAGTTACATGAACACATGGAATGAGTCTGAAGATGAGGTGTTGATGTTTCCTCGGTGACCAAAAAATATTGCACACATATATTAAATAATGACGAGTTATGAGAGTTAATGAGTCATTAAGTCACACGGCTGTCTTCATGAGTCGTTCCTGAACACCTGTGAAGAAACTATAATAACAATAATAACTTGATATATATCGCACCTTTAAAAACATAGTTTACAAAGTGCTCCACAGAGAATCAAGGCAAAACAAATAGAATGGTATCGAAATATCAAATATCAAATAAAAAACAACAGACAATCTAAATTCGGGGAACCAGAGAAGTGCATAAAAGGACGACATCACTTCAAAGCTGTTCTATAAACATGTGTTTTAAGAAGTGATTTAAAAGAAGTGACTCATCTACAATGTTGTAGAAATGTTAGAAAAGAAGTAAAAGTCACAAAAAGAATCCATAATAAAACAAAAGTATCACATTGTTCCACGACGTGCTGACTATTTACAGGGAGTGGGGGGGGGGGGTGAGACAGGTGTTTGGTGTTTGAGGAGAACGTCGATGTTTTCACCGGGGAATCATAACCGCCTTCACACCACCGCGCTCTGGTAACAACACAATTAAAGGAAGCAGAGGAAAGTGAGATGTCACTCTTTATATTCCACGAAGCAGAGGAGGGAGAAAAAAACTCAATCCCAACGTTTCCCAGCATGCAACCTAACGCAGCGACAACACATTTCTAAAAAAAGGTTTAGTTTTTTTTAAAGTATCTATATCTCACACTAGAGTTAAACACTGAATTATTATTATTTTTGCATTATTATTTGTATTTATGTATTTATTTGTATTATTTATTATTATCATAAATTATAATTTGTTATACATATTTTTAATTATTTATTTGTATTATTTATTATACAGTATTATTTTATATTTTAATTCATGTGTATTATTATTTATTATTATAAATAATTATTTTGTATTTATATATTTATTCATATATTCATTTGTATTATTTATTATTATTATAAATTATTATTATTTTACTATGTTTTATTCATGTATTAATTTGTATTATTTATTTAATTATTTATATTGATTTTATTGATTATTATTGAGTTAAAAACTGACACGGAGAGCAGCTTCAAGGGAGGAACGGTTTGAGTCTAAATGTGGGGAGAGAAACACATTTCATTGGGTTTGATGGTCGGTTCCAGGACTCGGGTTTGTTTTTCTGCGTATGTGAAAGAGTTTAACGTCTTCAAGCTTCAAGCCCTCTTTAGGATTCAAAGATTTAAGAACTTAAAGGAAGGAAAAATCCTTAAAATGGAGAATTTGAATGGAAGTCAGTGAACGCATCCACGACTCACGATCTTCATGTCGACAAAGGTCAAAGTGGGAGGAGTCTGGAGTTCACGAGAGAGAGACTCGACCCTCGGAAAAGGTTTGGAGTAAAGCGAGTCGAGTCATCGCTCGTAGACGTTTCCAGGAGCGAGTCGGGCCCCTAAAACTCGCCTGAATCTGAAATGAGGCGACAGACTGAAATGTGAGAGTTTGTTTTTACAGAGAGGAAGTGATGCGTTTAACGGTCGTTTAGCGTAGAGCCAGTGAAGCAGGGACGATCACTTTAAAGCTGGCAGTAAAAAGATATATATATATATATATATATATATATAATACGTAATTATGTACTGTACATTAAATATTTGTATTTATTTATAATATATAAATATATACATATATAAATATATATATACATATTACATATATATTATATATCATTATTTATATAAATAATATATGAATAAATAAATATATGTAAATATGAATATATATATATATATACTGTATATATATCAGATACTAGACTTCCTGTTCGAGCATATATTAATAATATATTTAAATATATATTCTTTTTTTTAAATAAATATATATTTATTTATTTATAATATGTCATTTAAAAAAAAAATGTATCTTGATAAACAAACATAACAGAAATGCTTCTGGATTAAATCTCTCCTCACTTTGTATTCATTGAAAATTTTAAGGATTCAACATTTCAATTAAGCGAAACCGCGACAGTTTTTTTCCCCGTCCGTTGTGACGTGATGAAGCGAGACGCCGTGTGACGGATTGTCATGGAGCGTTTTAATCAAATCGGAGATTCTCCGGTGACGTCACGTATTCAATAAGACGGGTTGATATACGACGTGTCGCTTGAATGTGATGGATTATTCGCCGTAATGCATGTATGTACGGGGGGGGGGGGGAGGGGGACCAACCCGCCGTGTCACATTCATTATCTTTAGAGTTACTTCACAAGTGAAATGTAATTAAACGGCGTGTCACGGCGGAGGCCCCCCAACCCCCGACCCCGGCCCCCCGACCCCCAGCCCCCGGCGTTATGTCGGCCGGGTGCATCACGCTGAGGTGAGGTTGTTTTCAACGGGCTGCTCTCCATGGAGCTGAACACCACCTCAGGCTTCATTTAGTCCACTTCAGGCTTCATTTAGTCCACCTCAGGTTTCATTTAGTCCACTTCAGGCTTCATTTAGTCCACTGCAGGCTTCATTTAGTCCACTTCAGGCTTCATTTAGTCCACTTCAAGATTCATTTAGTCCACTTCAGGCTTCATTTAGTCCACTTCAGGCTTCATTTAGTCCACTTCAGGCTTCATTTAGTACACCTCAGACTTCATTTAGTCCACTTCAGGCTTCATTTAGTCCACTTCAGGCTTCATTTAGTCCACTTCAAGATTCATTTAGTCCACTTCAGGCTTCATTTAGTCCACTTCAGGCTTCATTTAGTCCACCTCAGGCTTCATTTAGTCCACCTCAGGTTTCATTTAGTCCTCTTCAGGCTTCATTTAATCCACCTCAAGCTTCATTTAGTCCACTTCAGGCTTCATTTAGTCGCTGTCCATGGTGCTGAACTCCATCTCAGGCTTCATTCAGTCCACTTCAGGCTTCATTTAGTCCACCTCAGGCTTCATTTAGTCCACCTCAGGCTTCATTTAATCCACTTCAGGCTTCAGTTAGTCCACTTCAGACTTCATTTAGTCCACTTCAGGCTTCATTTAGTCCACTGCAGGCTTCATTTAGTCCACTTCAGGCTTCATTTACTCCACCTCAGGCTTCATTTAGTCCACTTCAGGCTTCATTTAGTCCACCTCAGGCTTCATTTAGTCCACTTCAGGCTTCATTTAGTCCACCTCAGGCTTCATTTAATCCACTTCAGGCTTCAGTTAGTCCACTTCAGACTTCATTTAGTCCACTTCAGGCTTCATTTAGTCCACTGCAGGCTTCATTTAGTCCACTTCAGGCTTCATTTAATCCACCTCAGGCTTCATTTAGTCCACTTCAGGCTTCATTTAGTCCACCTCAGGCTTCATTTAGTCCACTTCAGGCTTCATTTAATCCACCTCAGGCTTCATTTAGTCCACTTCAGGCTTCATTTAGTCCACCTCAGGCTTCATTTAGTCCACTTCAGGCTTCATTTAGTCCACTTCAGGCTTCAGTTCGTCCACCTCAGGCTTCAGTTAGTCTCTGTCCATGGCGCTGCGTCATGTGTTTTTATCATGTGAGTCACATGTTGGTTTCACCGGGATAAAAATAACTAAATTTGTTATTGAATCAAAGGTTGGATCGTAGAAACACTCCGGATGATGAAGCACGTTGAGTCCTCTTGAATGAAAAGAGGAGAAACAGAACTTTAACAGAACTTTAACAGAACTTTAACTTGGTATTTTCTATGTTTCGAGGCGTGATGAACGGCAGTAGTTATACTTCGATGATGTCATCGCTCCTCGCGGGAGCAGCGGCGCCGGGCCTCGGACCGCCTGGCAAGATGGACGCCGTGAGCGGACGGAGCCGGCGCCCGGCGTCAGCTCGAGGGCGAGGACCGGCAGATTCACCCGGTGGTTAGAAGCGGCGCCCCAGAATAGCCCCGTCGGCGTGTGATTACTCCATCACGACCCCCACATCCGCCAAACCTTTGGTTGACTCCTCACCGACTCGCACCGGGCCTCGGGCCGGCGCCGCTTCACCGAGAACCGAGGAAAGAATAACGACTCGGCGCCTCGAGTCGAGCCTCTGCTCCTTCACGGGGAGCAGATGGCGCCTCCTCTTCTCCTCCTTTGATGGTTTAATGAGCGCTCTGAACAGGTGTGGCAGGCGTCACTCAGGAGGAGGAGAGGGAGGAGAGGAGAGGGAGGAGGGGGAGGAGGGGGAGGAGACGGAGGAGAGGGAGGAGAGGGAGGAGACGGAGGAGGGGGAGGATAGGGAGGAGACGGAGGAGAGGGAGGAGAGGAGGAGAGGAGGAGGGAGGAGGGAGGAGAGGAGGAGGGGAGGAGGGGAGGAGGGGAGGAGGGAGGAGAGGAGGAGGGAGGAGGGAGGAGAGGAGGAGGAGGGAGGAGAGGAGGAGAGGAGGAGGGAGGAGAGGAGGAGAGGAGGAGAGGAGGAGAGGAGGAGAGGGAGGAGATGGAGGAGACGGAGGAGAGGGAGGAGACGGAGGAGGGGGAGGAGATGGAGGAGAGGGAGGAGACGGAGGAGAGGGAGGAGACGGAGGAGGGGGAGGAGACGGAGGAGGAGAGAGGAGAGGAAGGAGACGGAGGAGAGGGAGGAGGGGGAGGAGAGGAGGAGAGGGAGGAGAGGGAGGAGACGGAGGAGAGGGAGGAGAGGGAGGAGATGGAGGAGAGGGAGGAGATGGAGGAGAGGGAGGAGACGGAGGAGAGGGAGGAGACGGAGGAGGGGGAGGAGATGAGGAGAGGGAGGAGACAGAGGAGACGGAGGAGACGGAGGAGAGGAAGGAGAGGGGGGAGAGGAGAGGAAGGAGACGGAGGAGAGGAGGAGAGGGAGCCTTTTAAACATATTTTACATGTTGTATGAATGTTTTATAGAGGAAGCACTTCACTTTAAAAAAGGCTTTGATAAGTTAGTCTTCCTGTTTCTGGTCCAGTAGAACGAGACGTTTGGAGCCGCTGTGCTCTACGGTGGCCCAGAAAGGACAAACCCAAACCCTGGGGACCCTTTGACGTTTAGTTCTCACGGCGTTTTAATGAAGTCTGAGTCACGAAGCTGAATACGACGTACTGTCGCTTTAAATGTGACGTGGAAAACTAATTAGATTATGAATCATCTAAATGTTAAATAACAATAATAACATTTAAAACATGTGACTAATTATCAACGGTGTCGAGGCTCCTGGGGGTTTGTCTGTAAAACCTGAGAGAAAAATAATATTAGGTTTTTAGTTCAAATAATAAGAAATGTCTTCTTCTTCTGTTGTGAGGCAGCAAGGTTTGGACCCAAACGCAGCAGGCAGAGTTCAAAAATAAAAAGGTTTCTTTTAATTGTTTTCTGAGCAGAACCACAGTCTGGCAACAGGAGAGAAACTACAGGAACAGGGACAAGAACCGGACAGGAACAAAAACGACCAGACACCGAACAAGCAGAAAGACACAAGCTAAATACACTGGGAAACGAGACACAGGTGGAGACACAGGTGGAGACGATCAGGGCGTGGCTGGGACAATCAGGACCGAAACAGACAAGCACAGGGAAGGAAGAGCAGGGAAACAGGAAACGAGACAGGGACTTCAAAACAAAACAGGAAACACTCCAAATCATAACATCTTCTTCTTCTTCTTCATCTTCATCTTCTTCATCTTCTTTTTCTTCTTCTTCTTCTTCTTCTTCTTCATCTTCTTCATCTTCTTTTTCTTCTTCTTCTTCTTCTTCATCTTCTTCTTCTTCATCTTTTTCTTCTTCTTCTTCTTCTTCATCTTCTTCATCTTCTTCTTCTTCTTCATCTTCTTCATCTTCTTTTTCTTCTTCTTCATCTTCTTTTTCTTCTTCTTCTTCTTCTTCTCCTTCTTCATCTTCTTCTTCATCATCTTCTACTTCTTCTTCTTCTTCATCTTCATCTTCATCTTCTTCTTCTTCTCATTCTACTTCTTCTTTTTCTTCTTCTTCTTCTTCATCATCTTCTTCTCCTTCTTCATCTTCTTCTTCTTCTTCATCATCTTCTTCTTCTTTTTCTTCTTCTCCTTCTTCATCTTCTTCTTCTTCATCATCTTCTTCTTCTTCTTTTTCTTCTTCTCCTTCTTCTTCTTTTTCTTTTTCTTCTTCTCCTTCTTCTTCTCCTTCTTCATCTTCTTCTTCTCATTCTACTTCTTCTCCTTCTTCTTCTTCTTCTTCTTCTTCTCCTTCTTCTTCTCCTTCTACTTATTCTTCTTCTTCTTCCTCCTCCTCCTCCTCTTCCTCCTCCTCCTCCTCCTTCTTCTTCTTCGGCAGCGTCACGGCTCCAACATGTTCCACAGCTTCCTGAACACTCGAGGCCTCCTCCTCCTCCTCCTCACATCGAGCCCTTCTCTTCATCAGGGGCTCTTCATCCCACTGATTCATTTGAAAATCAACATAATTTAATAAAATATCTCCATTTCACAGAACTTGAATATTTACAAAGCAAAAGCAAAACGCTTGATTTTCTTCCTCCTCGTGGAGAGCGACGACATCGACCAACTCGTGTTGTTGGACTAAATCCTTCTGTTCTCCCCTTTCACAATAAAAGCCCGAGACATAAACTCAGCGTAAATGTTCACCGCATGAAGGTCAAATTTACCTCGTGAAGATATCTGACCGTCTCTGTTCTCCACCATGGAGCTCACAGTGAACCGGAGTATTCAGCATGTTGGATGTTGCCTTTTATTCTTATTCTCTAAGTCATTTTTCTAGAATAAGGTCAAACCGCTGGACCAATGAGGAGAATAAAGGTCCTTCAACAAAGCCACCAGGAGCTCCAGGACGAAGCCGATCACATGCAAGGAAGGAAGGAAGGGAGGAAGGAAGGAAAGGCTCCAATTCTCGCAGGTTGTTGACATCCCGCGACACTTTGCTTCTCACCTCCAGCTCTCTGGTAAATAAAAGATGTGGCGACGCTCTCAGTTCCCCAGTAACCGGGCAGATAATACCCCGTAATACCTCCTCCTGCCACTAGTGACGCCCTCAGGCAGCTTCAGTGTCATGGAGCTGCATTCCTTAAGAACACATGAAGGAGCCATCTGGAACCAAAAATGGTTCTTCAGAGTGATGCCATGGAAGAACCATTTCTGGTTCCACGAAGAACCTTTCAAACCACGGCTCTTTAAAGAACCATTTCCTTAAAATGTTATTTAAAGAAGCTGCAATAGTTCCTCTAAGAACCTTTAAAAAATGGTTCTTTAAGGCACCATTTCTGGTTCACCTGGTCCCGCCCCTAGAGACGCTGCTATAGGCTTAAAATCGGCCGAGGGACGTTTTAGGATACACTGAGCACCTATCTCCTCATTCTAGGATACACTGAGCACCTATCTCCTCTTTTTAGGATACACTGAGCACCTATCTCTTCGGTTTAGGATACACTGAGCACCTATTTCCTCATTCTAGGATACACTGAGCACCTATCTCCTCTTTTTAGGATACACTGAGCACCTATTTCCTCATTTTAGGATACACTGAGCACCTATCTCCTCATTTTAGGATACACTGAGCACCTATCTCCTCATTTTAGGATACACTGAGCACCTATCTCCTCATTCTAGGATACACTGAGCACCTATCTCCTCATTCTAGGATACACTAAGCACCTATTTCCTCATTCTAGGATACACTGAGCACCTATCTCCTCATTCTAGGATACACTAAGCACCTATCTCCTCATATTAGGATACACTGAGCACCTATCTCTTCATTTTAGGATACACTGAGCACCTATCTCCTCATTCTAGGATACACTAAGCACCTGTTTCCTCATTTTAGGATACACTGAGCACCTATCTCTTTGGTTTAGGATACACTGAGCACCTATCTCCTCTTTTTAGGATACATTGAGCACCTATCTCCTCTTTTTAGGATACACTGAGCACCTAGCTCCTCTTTAGAAATAGAAGCCGTTCTTCCGCTGCCCCCCTGAGCGGGGAGTACTGCCCCCCGGTGGCCGCCGTGAAGCATCGCCGGCGGTTAAACGCTTTCAGTTGCGATAAAACGTAGGGAGGCGGTACAGACGCAGGAATGAAAAGTTGTGAAGAAAAACATATTTATGGTCTCGCTGCTCGGCAGCCGAAGGCTTTGCATGACGAGTTTGATGGGAACGTTCTGCTGATTCACTATAAAAGATGTAATATGCAACAACCTCGGTTTCTATTATTCGTGAAGGGTTTCTGATTTACTCTGAAAACGACAGAAATCTCTGTGTTCAGACCCGAGTTCACTCAGAATGCACCGCAGGCGTGTGATTTATCACACTTTACAAGAAGCCTCCGTAAATCTTCCACTCAGTGCGCTTTCATTATATTTAAATGGTGCATAGAGTCGGTCTTAGTGGCTTTTTATTGACCGTGAATGCAGCACCTTCGCTTTGACTCCGCCTCCATGAGTTATCCTGACTGACAGGCGGGTGACATTGCATCGCTACGCTCTATATTCTATATTCTCTTTTTAAAGGAGTGACGGGGCTGCACACACATTTTGGGGTCAGGGGCTCTCCATCATCATCATCGTCATCATCATCAAAACACCCAATGAGGGAATATCTTTTGGGAGAATGCAGTTCAAGTCTTCACTGATCAGATGGGAGCTCCATGGAGAAGAAAGGGTCTCTATTCTGATATATTCCAATAGTAAACTTCCAGGAGAAGAGGTAGGTATACCTGTGTGGACCCTCCTGACTTCCTCCCCCCAATAGTGTTCTAGACAATAAGAGAAACTATGATGGAGACCGAGTTCTAGCTCCATTAATGGATTAAAAGGCCAAAGCCATTGCGCATCTTGTTATGTAGAGGTGGAAAAAGTTGATCCTATTCGATATTTACATTCATAAACATGCAGCACATTCACCATCTGGCTCTTAGTTGTCGAGATATCTTCGTCAAATTTAAGATTTTAGCCCTTTATCGGGCGAGGAACCATATATGGTAACTTGGTTGTTGTTAATTTTCTACTCAAAAACAATATATATTTTTAAATGTCACAGTAAAACATTATTGTTATGTCCTCCAATAGCACTGTAGTGTTGATATTTTGAACACACACACATACACAGGTGGAAACGCAGTCTACCTGATTCTCTGTGTGCAGGTTCCTCATTATTAGTTTTTGATGACTCCACTATAGTCAAGACTAAAATCATAAAGACGTGTGGAAAGTCCTTTTTACTAAATTATTGTGATTCCTCCTTCAGAGAATCAGGTATACTGCGTTTCCACCTGTGTGTGTGTGTGTGTGTGTGTGTGTGTGTGTGTGAGGCCTCAGCTCATAGATTGCGTAACATATAGCCTTTAATCCCTCGATGATGCGTGAGCGTGTGACCGGTCCGATTGCTATCGGACCTCCGCCTGGAGGACGTAGGAATGAAGAGGAACCGTCGCCGTGGAGACGCGTCGCCGTGGAGACGCGTCGCCGTGGAGACGCGTCGCCGTGGCGACGTGTCCTCACGCGCATCCCTGAGGTCACGGCGCTCCTTTCATCTCGCCCGTGACCGACGGCAGGAAGCCGCTCGTGCGTCTTCTCTCCCGGAGAGGAAGACACAATGAGGTCGCCTGTTTAGTTGTGCGTAACGAGTTAATTGTTAATTGTTAATTGTTAACCTATATTTACAAAATGTACAACCGTCAAAGTGTTATTCCACATTTAGAGTGAACAGTGAAGCTCTGAAGTCGATCACATCCAGCTGTTAAAACATCATAATATATAATAATAATAATAATAATAATAATCACTATATATATATATACATATGAATATATATATAGATGAATATATATAAATAAAAATAAATAAGAAAAAATATATATATAAGGAATACATATTCCATATATATCAGTGGCCCTATATATATATATATATATGTATATGTATATATAAGGAATATATGTATAGGACAACTGATATACATGGAATATGTGTTCCTTATATATATTTATATATATATGGAATATATATATCAGTGATCCTATACATATATTCCTTATATTTATATACATATATATATTCATATATATATGTATATATATATATATTCATATGTCTATATATATATATATATTCATATGTATATATATATATATATATATTCATATGTATATATATATAAAGAATACATATTCCATGTATATCAGTGGCCCTATATATATATGTGGATATACATATATAGGGCCACTGATATATATATATATATATATATATATATACTCTATATACTGTATATAAGGAGAATATACATATATGGATACAGCCGGGTCACCAGCAGGTCACACGTCAGGAGCTCGGAGGTGAGCTGCCGCCCCCCCCAGCGATAATCCTCCCTGCAGGTCGGAGATGAATTGCTTGACAACAGTATTTGAGGATTACACTCCAACATTTTTATTTTAATCTCACACTCACTCAATAGAGACCCAGTGGTTATCCCTTTGTATTCAATGGATACACGTGCACACACACACACACACGTGTTATTTTTGATGATGCGTTGGAGTATGGATAACTGAATGTAAAAAAAGGGAAGAATCCCTTTAGCAGATGTACGTGTTTCGATGTGCGCGTGTCTCCACGGGGGTTTACTGCAGCCCATATATGATCATTAAGCATCCTCCGGACAGATGTACAGACATGCTGCTCCTGCTCCATGACACTCAGAGATGTTTGTGTTTCCTCGTGTGCGCGAGGCGGAGAGAACTCTCCACAGGCAGCTGCTCCAAGCCCACAAACCCCCCGCTGCCTATAATGTGGCCTTTTTAATATTAAAGGCTCTTTTTCCTTTGTCAGTTTTTCACAATTACAATATCTTTGTGTGTGTGTGTGTGTGTGTTTACCATTTATGACCCGTGTTTGTTTACCATGTAAAACAAAGAGAGGATGTATAAACTATAACATGAAGCCAAACCCCCAGGATCACGACGTCAAGAAGGAATAAGACAACGAGGGGAAATGAAAACGGTCGTGTTGCCTCAATTAGGAGGAAGTGTCCTAAAGCTGCATTCTCTCTTCTGACCACCAGGGGGCGACTCCTCTGGTTGTATAGAAGGCTATGTATCATGTGTTAAAGCTGCATTCTCTCTCCTGACCACCAGTGGGCGACTCCTCTGGTTGTATAGAAGTCTATGCTTCATGTGTTAAAGCTGCATTCTCTCTACTGACCACCAGGGGGCGACTCCTCTGGTTGTATAGAAGTCTATGCTTCATGTGTTAAAGCTGCATTCTCTCTTCTGACCACCAGGGGGCGACTCCTCTGGTTGTATAGAAGTCTATGCTTCATGTGTTAAAGCTGCATTCTCTCTCATGACCACCAGGGGGCGACTCCTCTGGTTGTATAGAAGTATACGCTTCATGTGTTGAAGCTGCATTCTCTCTCCTGACCACCAGGGGGCGACTCCTCTGGTTGTATAGAAGTCTATGATTCATGTTTTAAAGCTGCATTCTCTCTCCTGACCACCAGGGGGCGACTCCTCTGGTTGTATAGAAGTCTATGCTTCATGTGTTGAAGCTGCATTCTCTCTCCTGACCACCAGGGGGCGACTCCTCCATCAGTTTTAATAAGTTTTTTATAAGTTAAGATAATCGAGCTTCAGAAGGTTTACGGTTGTATTTTCATGTTTTATATATTTACACACAACACAATATTTCCTTCATTTCTAAAGTTATATTTACGTCCAGTGGACGACGTTCACGTGAAAGACGTCCGTCCGCCATTTTCAAGTTTTCTGTTTCACTGAAGCTCCTGAACGCATCACGCATCAACGGACAAACCGAGCGTCAGAGCTGCTGGTCAACGCCCCGTCGATGCAGCGTCTCTCTGCTCCTCGTCTTTCTCTCTCTATAATAAAAGAAAAAAACGTCGCTATCGTCGCTTTAAACTTTTAACGATCTCCAAAACGATTTTGGCTGATGGGAGAAAAGGCCACCGGTGGATCCTGTCTTCTAGTTTTAGTACAAATAGAAGTTTCACGGGGGGAAACGTTGAAGTCCGACCTCAAAGAAATACCAATAATAGTAAAATAAACACCGTGGCCACCGCAGGCTGAGCATCGTTCACTTCACACTGGAGCAGTTTAAAGGTTTTTACACGGCCCGGTGGTTTGGCCACCAGGGGGCGACTCCTCCGGTTGTATAGAAGTCTTATTGTATTGAAGTATTTTATCCATCAATACCCCAATGAATATTTTTATGTACGTGTTCCAGATTTGGATTTAGTCAAGAAATGATGTTGGTGTTTCAGAATTAATTAATAATTTTGTTTTTTTTAAATAGATAAGAACAATTTCTTTGATAATTTGCACCAATAAAACACAATATAAGATCCACTGCTTTCTATATCCATTGCAATTATATTTATTTATAGACATGTTTATATTCGTACAATGACTCACAACAATTATCTTGTGCGACGCGTTGTATTCACACATTGTTTCTTTACTTAAATGATTATACTTTGACTATTTCTCCGTGTAATATCCCGTCTTTACCACATTTGACATTAAGGAAACAATTCACCCGCCGACGCAGACGATGACGTCCACTGGCAGAAAACAGAGGGGCGTCGCCACTGGGACGCCAGTATAATCAAGAGCTATTTAGAACTCTCTCTGTGTGTGTGTGTGTGTGTGTGTGTGTGTGTGTGTGTGTGTGTGTGTGTGTGTGTGTGTGTGTGTGTGTGTGTGTGTGTGTGTGTGTGTGTGTGTGTGTGTGTGTGTGTGTGTGTGTGTGTGTGTGTGTGTGTGTGTGTTTGTGTGTGTGTATGTGTGTGTGAACTCTGGGTCTCATCACTCACTGGAAATTGTTTCAATCATGTGTCACTAAAATAAAATGTTTTTAATATTATTGTTGTTGATTGATATCTGTGCTTCAGATATATTCAGTTTTCGATACTGTGTTTGGTATACATATATATACATATATATATACATATGTATATATATATACATATGTATATATACATATATTCTGTATATGTGTGTTAATATAATTCATATATATATGCTTTTTATACTATATTTATATATATATATTTGTATATATTTTTGATTTAATATTTATCAAAAATATATATTATAATATCTTATATATATATGAAGACTATATATACTATACATATATAGTATTTATATATGTGTATTATATTTATAATATATATGTATTATATATAAATTGTTATAATATATATAATATACTGTATATATGAATATGTATAATATATATAAATGGTCATAGTATACACATATAATATATATTATATTTATCTATATATATATAGATACTAAATTGATAGATATATATATATATATATAAATGCAATTTTTCACATGCAACAACAACAGCGACAGAACAAATACTTCCCGTTCGTGTGTTCTGCCGATGTGAGGTCGTCCAGCGCTTCAGATCCCTCTTTTGTCCCCATGTCTGCCAGCCCGAATACAAATGTGATTGGTCTCATCTTTTCAAGTGGATCTGGGAATGTATTTCAGGAACACACACCACTACGCACCCCCCCCCCCCCTCCTCCTCCCTCCCTGCAGGCCCCGAGCAGACACATTATTTCCAGATGCGCTGTGCAAGGTGATGCCACATATATTTTACGGGGGAAGAAGTTTACTTTGGAGAAGTGAAGAAGGTCAAAGACATGTTTTAATAAAGAGAGCATGTCTCCTGGAAGCTCCTAATGATGAGTAAGCGCACACACACACACACACACACGTATATATATATATTATTAGATTAACACATATAAAAACAAATATATATATGTGTATATATACATATATTTACTATATATAATATATATATATAATATATATATATATATATATATATATTATATATATATATTATATATATTATATAAATTATATGGATATATAATATATATAAAATATTTTTATGATATATATATATATATATATATACTATATATTATATATTATATATTATATAAATTATATCTATACATATATACATATATTTACTATATATATAATATATATACATTATATATATTATATATATTTTATATAATATATATATATATATAATATATATACAATATTTATATTATATATATATATTATATATTTATATATATATATATATATATATATATATATCAATTTACACAGACAAAATGGTAATGATAGTGGCTAATTAGCCAATAATCTAATCCTGTATGTGTGTAAGTGTATATATACATATATTATATATATATTATATATATATATATTATATATATATATTATATATATATATTATATATATATCTATCAATTTACACAGACAAAATGGTAATGGTAGGGGCTTATTGGCCATAATTATTTACAAATACTTACATTTTGTCAATAAAATGCAATAATTAAATCAATAAGATGTCAGAAATGTAAGAAATGCTTCATAACTATAATTATTATTATTTTTGTGTATCAGTATTTTGTTGACCATCCCTGTACTGGGCTGTAGCTCGTGCAGGAAAGTAGAAAACAACATGATGTTCTATTCTCAACAGCAACAGAACTCGTCTCATTAATATTCTGGAGGACAAGGTGCCGGCTGTGAGTATCCATGCATTTCATGGAGCCCAGCACCCTGAGGTGCTCCTCACGTGACCAGCAGCACAATCAATACCGTATTGTTCCCACTGAGAGAGGAAGAGAGCTTGTTGACGTCCTCTTTGTGTTTGTTGTTCCAATCAACACCGGAAAAAGATCCAGGATGTTTTCCCCACATTCAGACACAAAGAGGTTCTCCTGGAGAACCCAAAGAGCAAAACATGACACACACAGAACAATGATGGTTCTCAAATGGCGTTGTGGTCCTACGAAGAACCATCACCTACTGGAGAACCATGTTTTCATTTGAGGCACCTTTATAGGTTCTTTGAAGAACTCTTTAAGGAAATGGTTCTTTAGAGAACCCTGGTTTGAAAGGTTCTTGGTGGAACCAAAAATGGGGTCTTAAAGAACCATTTTTTAAGGTTCTTTGAGGCACCTTTATAGGTTATTTGAAGAACTCTTTAAGGAAATGGTTCTTTAGAGAACCCTGGTTTGAAAGGTTCTTTGTGGAAGCAGATATGGTGCCTTAAAGAACCATGTTTTAAAGATTCTTTGGACACCTTTATAGGTTCTTTGAAGAACTCTATAA
This sequence comes from Pseudoliparis swirei, assembly GCF_029220125.1. Lineage (NCBI taxonomy): Eukaryota > Metazoa > Chordata > Actinopteri > Perciformes > Liparidae > Pseudoliparis > Pseudoliparis swirei. Next base: position 3,358,278 of record NC_079399.1, read on the forward strand.
GGAAATGGTTCTTTAGAGGAACCCTGGTTTGAAAGGTTCTTTGTGGAACCAGAAATGGTTCTTCTATGGCATCACTCTGAAGAACCATATTTGGTTCCAGATGCCCCTCCATGGTTCCGTGTGTCTGATGGTGTTCTCCTCCTTCACCTTCCGACTGGCTCATCTTTATTCTCCGCTCCCTTGAATCCTCGCCCATAAAGATTAAAATGGTTTCTTCTGTCCTCACGATCTCCACTTTAAAACAGTTATTTTTGCATAATTTGATGATAAATTAAATGTGAGCCTGTGGCGGTTCTGATGAGCTCCATGTGATGACGTCATCATGTCAGCCTCTTCACTGCAGTTGAGGATGTATCCTGACTATAAGGTGTTGTTTAAGTTCTTTAAGGAATCTTTATAGGTGCTTTGAAGGACTCTTTAAGGACATGGTGCCTCAAAGAACCCTATAAATATAAATAAATGAATATATACATTTATATAAATATAATAAATATATATACTGTATATATATATATGTATATATTAGGGCTGTCAGCGTTAACGCGTTAATCTATGCGATTAATTTGGCCGCGTTAACGCACTAAAATATTTTAACGCAATTATTTTTTTAATTTTTATTTTAAACCGCGGCAGTACGGTTTGACACTGTTTCCGTTTTTAAAACAATCATTTCTCCGCGAAAATAAGGAGCAGAAATCAGTTTTAACTCGTGGATGAATCAGTCGGGTTTCCTCCTGCTCCTCCTTCCTCCCGTCTCCCCCTCTGATACACAGAGGAACGGAGGGCGACGTGTCGGGGGACGCGGCGCGGAAAGAACTCGACACACGAAACCTTCAACGTGATTGGTCAATCCGTTTGTCTGTCAACATTTCGGGGGATAAAAAACCAATGAACACTCAGTAAATCACAAAGGACCTCCCACCTCACAGGTGAGGCTCATTTAGCAGCCTGTCAGTCAGAGAACCAGAGGACGCGCGCGAGGACAATGAGGCTCATTTCAGAGCTGAGATTGTTCTGGAATGTTTGATGTATAACACGTGGGGGTGTGTCACATGCAAAAGACTTTAAACGGTGAATTTAATTTATTTTGTAAAATGTATAACATGCCCCCAGCCTCCAGAGGGTTAACGTGACATATGTGAATGTCAGTCAGTCACCAAGGCCACTGGTTCTGCTGCTGTTCAATGTTAAAGATGACAGGACCAATGGGGTCTCAATATACTTCTTTTTTTTTACTAATCTGATGTTTCACTGAAGAAACAATTTATCATCCACGATATTAAATACCTCGCTGGCACTGTATACAGGACTGTCTCAGAAAATTAGAATATTGTGATAAAGTTCTTTATTTTCTGTAATGCAATTTAAAAAACAAAAATGTCATGCATTCTGGATTCATTACAAATCAACTGAAATATTGCAAGCCTTTTATTCTTTTAATATTGCTGATTATGGCTTACAGCTTAAGAAAACTCTAAAATCCTATCTCATAAAATTAGAATATTTCCTCAGACCAAGTAAAAAAAAAGATTTATAACAGCAAAACAAAATCAAACATTTGAAAATGTCCATTAATGCACTCAGTACTTGGTTGGGAATCCTTTTGCACGGATTACTGCATCAATGCGGCGTGGCATGGAGGCAATCAGCCTGTGGCATTGCTGAGGGTTTATGGATGCCCAGGATGCTTCAATAGCGGCCTTTAGCTCATTTGCATTGTTGGGTCTGGTGCCTTTCAGCTTCTTCTTCATAATACCCCACAAATTCTCTCTGGGGTTCAGGTCAGGGGAATTGGCAGGCCAATCGAGGACAGTAATGCCATGGTCAGTACACCAGTTACTGGTGGTTTTGGCACTGTGGGCAGGTGCCAGATCATGCTGGAAAATGAAATCCTCATCTCCATAGAGCTTTTCAGCAGACGGAATTCAATTCAATTCAATTCAGTTTATTTGTATAGCCCAATTTCACAAATTACAAATTTGTCTCGGAGTGCTTTACAATCTGTACACATAGACATCCCTGCCCCAAAACCTCACATCGGACCAGGAAAAACTCCCAAATAACCTTTCAGGGGGAAAAAAAGGGAAGAAACCTGGAGGAGAGCAACAGAGGAGGATCCCTCTCCTAGGATGGACAGATGCAATAGATGTAATGTGTACAGAAGGACAGATTTAGAGTTAAAATACATTCAATGAATATGACAGAGTGTATGAATAGTTCATAGTAGGCATATTCCACGATGGAGACCTCCACGATCCATCAGGCAGATGGCGGTGGGGAGGAGGAGTGGGCGGAGTCTCAACAGGACAGTGGCGTAGTCATGAGCAGGAATTCCACGACCCAGACGATCCATCAGGCAGATAGGATCTATGCCGTCTCATAGGGTCCGATGACCCCATGAGACGTGAAGTCAAAAGGACTTCCGGGGAGAAAGCAGAGTTAGTAACGTGTGATTGAGAGATGAAAATTCATCCTTAAGGAGAGAAAAAAAGAGGAGATAGGTACTCAGTGCATCCTAAAACGTCCCCGGCAGCTATAAGCCTATAGCAGCATATCAAGGGGCTGGACCAGGTGAACCTGATTCAGCCCTAACTATAAGCTCTGTCAAAGAGGAAGGTCTTAAGTCTACTCTTAAACGAGGTGACTGTGTCTGCCTCCCGGACTGAAATTGGAAGCTGGTTCCATAAAGAGGAGCTTGATAACTAAAGGCTCTGGCTCCCATTCTACTTTTTAAGACTCTAGGAACTACAAGTAGTCCGCATTTAGTGAGCGTAGCTCTCTAGTGGGCAATATGGTACTACAAGCTCCTTAAGATATGATGGAGCATCACCAATCAAGGCTTTGTAGGTTAAGAGAAGAATTTTAAAAGTGATTCTTGATTTTACTGGGAGCCAGTGCAGAGCAGCTAGTGCAGGAGTGATGTGATCTCTTTTCTTAGTTTTAGTGAGAACACGAGCTGCAGCATTCTGGATCAACTGGAGGGACCTAAGAGATTTATTAGAGCAGCCTGCTAATAAGGAGTTGCAGTAATCCAGTCTCGAAGTAACGAACGCGTGAACCAATTTTTCTGCATCTTTTTGAGACAAGATGTGCCTGATTTTTGAAATATTACGTAGATGAAAGAATGCAGTCCTTGAGATTTGGAAGCATGTAGTGCTCTAAAATCTCTTGGTACACAGCTGCATTTACTCTGGACTTGATGAAACACAGTGGACCAACACCAGCAGCTGACATGGCTCCCCAAACCATCACTGACTGAAGAAGAAGCTGAAAGGCACCAGACCCAACAATGCAAATGAGCTAAAGGCCGCTATTGAAGCATCCTGGGCATCCATAAACCCTCAGCAATGCCACAGGCTGATTGCCTCCATGCCACGCCGCATTGATGCAGTAATCCGTGCAAAAGGATTCCCAACCAAGTACTGAGTGCATTAATGGACATTTTCAAATGTTTGATTTTGTTTTGCTGTTATAAATCTTTTTTTTAACTTGGTCTGAGGAAATATTCAAATTTTATGAGATAGGATTTTAGAGTTTTCTTAAGCTGTAAGCCATAATCAGCAATATTAAAAGAATAAAAGGCTTGCAATATTTCAGTTGATTTGTAATGAATCCAGAATGCATGACATTTTTGTTTTTTTAATTGCATTACAGAAAATAAAGAACTTTATCACAATATTCTAATTTTCTGAGACAGTCCTGTATGTAGGAGCCTCTTTGAAAACACAGCTCTGTGTGAAGTTTTGTCTTTAAAAAGAAGGGAAACACTTTAAACCCTTGTGTTGCCTTCGGGTCATTTTGACCCGATTAAATATTTAACCCTCCCCCCGCCTTTGGGTCATTTTGACCCGATTCAATGTTTAACCCTCCTGTTACCTTTATATTTGCTAACATATTTTACCCTTTGGGTTCAATTTGACGCCAGCAATTAAAACCTCCAGAAAATTATTAGAATTAATATTGTTTTCCAAGTTTAAGTGTGAGGCACTTTATGTTTGTTTGTTGACTACCGAAAGAACACCGACATTAAACATTGAATGGGGTCAAATTAACCCGAAGGCGGCAGGAGGGTGTAATATTGATTCGGGTCAAAATGACCCGAAGGCAACACAAGGGTTAAACGGTGAATTTAATTTTTTTTGTAAAATGTATGAAATGAGCCCAGCCTCCAGAGGGTTAACGTGACATATGTGAATGTCAGTCAGTCACCAAGGCCACTGGTTCTGCTGTTCAGTGTTAAAGATGACAGGACCAATGGGGTCTCAATATACTTTTTTTTTTTTTACTAATCTGATGTTTCACTGAAGAAACAATTTATCATCCACGATATTAAATACCTCGCTGGCACTTTATAGGTAGGAGCCTCTTTGAAAACACAGCTCTGTGTGAAGTTTTGTCTTTAAAAAGAATGAACTTTTAACTTTTAACTTTTAATTGCGATGAATCGCGATTAATCGCCATTAATCGCGATTAATTAATCGCAATTTCAAAATGTGCGATTAATTAGTTACTTTTTTTTAATCGATTGACAGCCCTAGTATATATATATAATATATATATAAATATATATATATATATATAGATATAAATAAATAAATATATAAATATATACATTTATATAAATATAATAAATATATATACTGTATATATATGTATATATAATATATATAAATATGTATATATATATAGATATAAATAAATAAATATATAAATATATACATTTATATATATATATATATTTATATAAATATAAATATTTATATATGTGTATTTATAAATACATATATATGTATATATATATATATATGAATATACTGTATATATATATAAATGTATATATATATATATATAAATATATATATATAAATATCTCTCATTGTCTCCTCATTGTCTCCTTATCGCCCGACAGGGCGAGTACCGCCTCGCCGAGCTCTGGGACTGTAAACAGTTTTCGGGTTTTTGGTTAAAAAATGCTGCCGGAGTCAATTTCAGTTTCACTTTTTACCAAATGGTACAATATCACAATTACAATCATATTATCGCCGGCTGCTTACACACATTCACACAAATTCACACACATTCACGCACATTCACACACATTCACACACATTCACACACACCGCCGGCCCTGAGAGATGAGCAAGAGCACTCAAGCTCCAATGTGAAATAATCATCAAATGGCTGTAACGCCGATGTTGATACCGTCTCCCATCCAGCAGGGCACTCCACCCTCGGGGGTGAGAACATGTGGGTATGTGTGTATATGTGTGGGGGAGCACACACACCACAACCACCACGCCATCTGCTGCTGCGGAGCCGGCTCCGCTGTGCGGTGCATTGATCTACAGGTGTGTGCACGTGGTACAGGCGTGTGCACGTGGTACAGGCGTGTGCACGTGGCGGCCGTGGCAGATGTGACCGGCCGACAGATGTTCGCTCTGTCCGGCGCCACGCCGCCGAGGATCAAAGAACGAGGATGAAGATTAAACGCAGAGATTCGTTTCCCCGGAATTCATCAGAGGCGACGTCGGTGTGGCGGGGCATCATATTCGATCACTTCCCGTCGCTCAGAAACACAAAAGAAACATGCAATGAAATACATGTTAAAGAACCCTGGGTTGAAAGAACCTTTTGTTGAACGTTCTTTAAGACACCTTCATAGGTTCTTTGAGGAACTCTTGAAGGAAATGGTTCTTTAAAAAACCCTGGTTTGAAAGGTTCTTTGTGGACCCAGAAATGGTGCCTTAAATAAACACGTTTTAAAGGTTATTTGATATAATTTATAAGTTCTTTAAAGAAAAAATTAAGGAAAGGGTTCTTTAGAGAACCCTGGTTTGAAAGGTTCTTTGTGGAACCATAAACAGTGCCTTAAAGAACCATGTTTTAAAGGTTCTTTGGACACCTTTATGTTCTTTGAACAACTCTTTAAGGAAATGGTTCTTTAAAGAACCCTGGTTTGAAAGGTTCTTTGTGGAACCATAAACGGTGCCTTAAAGAACCATGTTTTAAGGGTTCTTTGGACACCTTTATGTTCTTTGAAGAACTATTTAAGGAAATGGTTCTTTAAAGAACCCTACTTTGAAAGGTTATTTGTGGACCCAGAAATGGTGCCTTGAAGAACCATTTGTTGAAGGTTCTTTGATACACCTTTATAGGTTCTTTGAAGATCTCTTTAAGGAAATGGTTCTTTAAAGAACCCTGTTTTGAAAGGTTCTTTAAGGCACCAGATATGGTTCTTCTATGGCATCACTCTGAAGAACAATTTTCGGTTCCAGATGCTCCTTCATTGTTCCGTGTGTATATTAGATGTCTTTTTTCATATTTATCTTGTAAATCAAATGCTGTGCGTGTATATGTGCACACACACACACACACACACACACATGACCAATACAGCGGATTCTGATTAGATCAACTCAGCGATTCGTCGCCCTGTAGATCTCATTAGATGCGTCGTTGTCATAACTCCATCGCTTCCCGTCGATCATAAATCCAAAAACACGCAAGGGGGGGTAGGGGGGGGGGATCTTCTGCACTTGAGTCCTTGAGACTTACTTTTTCATTTTTACGTTCAATGACCTCAAAGATGCCGGAGTACACTTCACAGTCGGGTTTTCAGGCCGGTGAGCAAAGTGTGGAACGTCAAAAATACAAACAGAAAAACAAACAAAGTCAAGAAGAGAGATTCTCTTCGATGAAAAAGGTCCAGACGGGTTCTGAGGAGCCGGAAAAGAAGAGTGTGACTTCTTCCACCGGCGATCGACTTCACATCTCAAGGTGACCGGGGAGTTTTAGAAGTGCTGCGTATGGCGCTGGAGATACAGGGAGAGTGTGTGTCCCCCGTCAGTGCAGATATATCTCACGCCGTTTCATGCCAACGCCGTGGAAAAAAGTGTATTTCCACTTCAAATAACGTACCTCTTTGAGAGAGGCGGTGAAGTCGACTCGTGTTTGTCCTCGTGTGGACGACGTCAATCCGCAACTCAAAGGTGTGACTGTCCCCAGACATTTTATGGTCATTTTATGGTCATTTTATGGACATTTTATGGTCATTTTATGGACATTTTACGGTCATGTTATGGACATTTTATGGTCATTTTACGGTCATTTTATGGTCATTTAATGGTCATTTTACGGTCATTTTATGGTCATTTAATGGTCATTTTATGATCATTTAATGGTCATTTTACGGTCATGTTATGGACATTTTATGGAAATTTTATGGACATTTTACGGTCATGTTATGGACATTTTATGGTCATTTTATGGACATTTTATGGTCATTTAATGGTCATTTAATGGTCATTTTATGGACATTTTATGGACATTTTATGGTCATTTAATGGTCATTTTATGGACATTTTACGGTCATTTAATGGTAATTTTACGGTCATTTAATGGTAATTTTACTGTCATTTAATGGTAATTTTACGGTCATTTAATGGTAATTTTACGGTCATGTTATGGACATTTTATGGTAATTTTACGGCCATTTAATGGACATTTTATGGTCATTTTATGGTCATTTAATGGTCATTTTACAGTCATGTTATGGACATTTTATGGTCATTTAATGGTCATTTTATGGACATTTTATGGTCATGTTATGGACATTTTATGGTCATTTTATGGTCATTTTACGGTCATTTAATGGACATTTTACGGTCATTTTATGGTCATTTTATGGTAATGTTACGGTCATTTAATGGTAATTTTACGGTCATGTTATGGACATTTTATGGTAATTTTACGGTCATTTAATGGTCATATTATGGACATTTTATTGACATTTTACGAGAGAGAGAGAGAGAAAGAGAGAGAGGGGGAGAGAGAGGCACACCTCCACACCGGATTTTGAGTGGATGTAGCCCAGAGGCCGCTTCTCTTCTATAGCGGGTCATAAAAGATCACTTTGTGGATCAACCTCGAGTGAGTGTTTGTTTCTTTAGGTCATTGCATATAAAACATTTAACGTATTCATAGTATGGACAGAGGAAAGAAGAGGAGGCGACAGTCATCCCTCCATTTGCTCTTCAACGTCCACAGCTGACCTATCACAGAGTAATCATTCATAACACCGGCTCGATGGTCACAATAGATACTTAATATTCAGACAATATTGTTATTTACAGCTTGAAGGTTAAAGATTATTGATCCTCTGAGCAGCAAACCCCCCAAAAATGTTCTCGGGACAATAAAAAGTGTTTTCAATTCCTGGAACTCTCCAGCTCAGCGTCTTCCTCTGCTCCCGGTGCTCCTCGACCGTCAGAATAAAACCAATAACCGACGTTCTCTCATCTGTTTCACGGGAACCTCGTCCAGCGTCGTCCGTGATTGGTCGTGAAGTCCAACCATAAAAATAAAAAAGGGTTTTTCCATTTGTTTTACGTTGAATCTAATCTTGGAAATATATAACGTGTTAGGATCTGAGTGTTTCCTGTTTTATTTTGAAGTCCCTGTCTCGTTTCCTCTGTTTCCCTGCTCTTCCTTCCCTGTGCTTGTCTGTTTCTATCCTGATTGTTTCCACCTGTGTCTCGTTCCCCAGTGGATTCAGTCTGTGTCTTTCTGTTTGTTCGGTGTCGGATCGTTTTTGTTCCTGTCTGGTGTTTATCCGCGTTCCTGTTCGTTATCCTGGTAAATAAACCTTGATTTTTTTTGAGACCTCCTGCTGCGTTTGGGTCCTCGACACCACTCACCATAACAGAGCGGCCGTCAACGTTTCCTGGAACTCACTCAGACACGGACAGGAAGTAGTTAAAGAGTTATTGTTTTACATTGTTTGCCTTATAAGCAATAGTGGAAAGTACCTAAACATATTTAGTACAATATTATTACAGAGAATTTTTTTTTTTACCATATGTCCTGTTTGTTCGTTTTGTCTGCCTTCTTTTAGTTTTGTTCTGTTTGTCTCTTGTCCCTGTAAAGCGTCCTTGGGTACTTAGAAAAGCGCTATAGAAATCTGAATTATTATTATTATTATTATATACTAGTGTTTTACTCCAGTATTTATATTTTTCAATGTTTTTTCAAACCAGGGTTGTTTAGAGAACCATTTCCTTAAAGAGTTCTTCAAAGAACCTATAAAGGCATATCAAAGAACCTTCAAAAAATGGTTCGTTAATGCACCATATCTGGTTCCACAGAGAACCTTTCAAACCAGGGTTCCTTAGAGAACCATTTCCTTAAAGACTTCTTCAAAGAACCGATAATAGTGCTTGAGAGAACCTTCAAAACATGGTTCTTTAAGGCACCATTTCTGGTTCCCCAAAGAACCTTTCAAACCAGGGTTATTTAAAGAACCTATAAAGGTGTCTTGAAGAACCTTCAGGAAATGGTTATGTAAGGCACCATATCTGGTCCCTCAAAGAACTTTTCAAACCAGGGTTATTTAAAGAACCATTTCCTAAAAGAGTTCTTCAAAGAACCTAAAAAGGTGCCTCAAAGAACCTTAAAACATGGTTCTTTAAGGCTGACGAGAAGCTTCAAGAATCCTGAAGAGATGCAAAACGAACGATCAAACGTGAACTTTTCAACTCAGCCAACAACAGTAAAATATTGTTATCTCTTATTTTCTGCTGAATCAGCCCCCCCCCCCCCCCCCCCCTGGCGGGTTGAGGGCTGTTTAATGTTTTTAATGTTTATTTCCTTCACAGCTGCCGGATATTAAAGAGGAACGAGCGAGGAGCAGGAGGCCGCACCGCGAACGTGAAGCGATGTAACTCAGAGCTTAAATCAATTTCAGGCAGCTTGAGACTTTCGTCACGGCCTTTTAACTTGTAACGTCCGTGGATCACGTGACCCGTTTCCATGACGACGGCGAGTCGTCGCGCAAAAGGATGTTTCTTTTGCAACCCAAAAACTTCCATTAAACGTGCCGCCCACAAGACTCACTGACGCCCCGGAGACGCAACTTTATTGTTTTAAACGTATAAAAACTGTTTACCTTGAAGAGCGGGGGGGCAGAGACAGTTTCCAGGAACCCCCCCGGGACAAAGGGGACTCCAATAATCTCATTTGAGAGAGATGGTGGAAACGCTCAGTCACTGCTGGCAGTGTTCGACCACGCAGACACAATGTCGTCCGCCGGCCTTTCCAGTCACGTGGTGAGATGCATTCTGGGTCACCGGGAACACCGATGTGTGTGTGTGTGTGTGTGTGTATGAGCTTCTCTCTCCATTCAGGACTTTCCTTTGTCCTCGAGTCCAAAACCTGTCTTATTATTCTGCATAGAAACAAAGTAAAGACCTGAGAGAAGGCTCGTCTTCGCTCCGCCCTCCTCTTCCTCCGTTCCCACCGCACAATGACGTTAATATCTCGACAGGCGGCCGTGAGGTCGGGGGTCAACAGGTTTGACCCCCACGATCAATCTCAGGGTGTCCAATCCGATGCGTGAACTCCATCGTTCCACATCACGCCGGGCGGGAGGTTCCTCCTCTCGGCCGCGACCCTCGAGCAGCCGAGAGGCATCCATTGTTGTTTCTGACCTCCCCCCCCTCCCACACACACCCCTCCCCCCCTCTATCGATTCAGATCTGGCCGCGAGGGGAACCGATAAGAACCCGGAGGCCGACTCATAAACACTACTTGGCGGTTCCAATCGGGCGGAGAGATAAGGCCGAGGACAGAGTGAGTAAGTCGGGATCCCCCCCCCCACCCCCCACACACACACACACACTGCTGTCCACCTTCTCTCTCTCCATCTGGGAAGATAAAGGCTCAGTGAAGCGATGTGATTGGTCCTAATGAGACATTCCTGTCTGCCCATTGAACCTTCATCAACTCTTTTATTTATTGTCACTCTAACACGTGTTGTTGTGTAGAGGGCTGAGTGTTGTTGTGTTGTTGTGTAGAGGGCTGAGTGTTGTTGTGTTGTGTAGAGGGCTGAGTGTTGTTGTGTTGTTTACAGGATGATCGAGAGGCCGTGTGTCAATACAAACAATCTTAAAGGGCCTCAATCCAAACCCGATGTCATCCAAACCAACAAAGATCTTTGTTTGTTTTTTTAATAAAAGTTAAAGTTAAAAGTTTTTACAAGTTACACATTACCAGACAACAAAACACAACAACAAGTAAATACAAATTACCTAACAGCACAACAAACCAACTATAATAACGGTTTGAAAGGTTCTTCGTGGAACCAGAAGTGGTTCCTTAATGAAGCATTTGTTTAAGGTTCTTTGAGGAACCAGAAATGGTGCCTTAAAGAACCATTTTATAAATGTTCTTTCAGGAACTCTTTAAGGAAAAGGTTCTCTAAAGAACCCTGATTTGAAAGGTTCTTTGAGGAACCATATATGGTGCCTTAGAGAACAATCTTTTTAAGGTTTTTTTTTTAATTAGTCACTTGGGTCCCAAGGTTGCAAAGATGGGTTTTCTCGTCAGTGAAGAGGTCTCACTCCTCCTGGTTTCTGGGCGTTACACCCAGCCCTGGCTGTGGGGATCAAAGTTGGAGCGCCTGCAGGAGAAGAGAGAGAATCTTCTTCTCTTATTCAGACCTCCGTTACGTCGGAGAAGAAAACCCCGACGTGTATCGAGCTGCTCGCTGCATTGGGCCGATTTACTTTTATTCAACCGGCGTGGTGGAAATGTGTGAATCACCTTCAGGAGCGCTCACGAGGAGGAGATGTGTGTAAACGTATGAATTAGTGCGGCTGGATTATTGCACCGCGAAGGCCAAAACAACGCTGTAAACAAGAGTGTTGGTCAGATCCTCTGAATCCCTCTTCATGTCGCCCGGATATAATAAAGGTTTCTAATGAAACGAACAGATAATCCAGCTGTCCTTGTTGAAAAGGGTGTGTGTGGGGTTTCAAATCACCTCTCATCTTCCATCGCTCTAGACCACAGGTGTCCAACACGAGGCCCGCGGGCCAAATCCGGCCCGCCACGTCATTTCATGGAGCCCCTGACGGCTTGAAAGACACACGATCACCTTTCCTAAAAGACTTTCTTTTTAAAAATCCTGTGCTCTTATTTTGAAATTTAAAAATTAAATGAATTCACGTTATAATATTAGAGAAATGTTCTTCTGTACAATATTTATACACAATTAAAGAATAATCAAATGCAAAAAGATCATACAAAAATACTAATAATAATATAATAAAAATGATAATATAATAATAATTATAATATAATAATAATAATAAATAATATAATAATAATAATAAAAATAATATTATAATAATATAACAGGAATAATAATTGTCTGTGTGTGTGTGCGCACTGATGGTCTAAACCAGGGGTGGGCAAACTTTTTGACCTGCGGGCCACATTCGGTTCTAAAATGTGACAGAGGGGCCGGGCCAGGAGAATTTGGACACGCAATGTAATTTATTAAACCTGGAGATTGCGTCTGTTTTTTATACATTTCAATTTAAGGTGCAAAGTTAAAGTAATCAACATTTACTGGAAAGAGATCAATGGAATCACTTTCAACATTCAAAACAAATTATTACCCAACGAAATACTCAAGCTCAATAATTTCTAATGGTTTTAAACCCCGCAAAATAATGGACGGATTGTCCTGAGAGAGACTGTATTAAATATCCTGCCTGCAGCAGAAACTAGAAAGGGGTCTTTAAAGTGAGGTCGATGTGCGGAGTCAACTGGTCAGCATGTGTATGAGCCCGTCACAAACAGACTGACAGCGCTTTACTCGAGAAAATATGACCCTAAAGCTGACAATTGAAGTTCGATTTTTAAAAATTATTCATATCTCTAATGAAAACACACCTTTACTCATGTGGACGAACTGTTTTGGTGTTTGAAATTGGTTTACCAAAGGTCATAGGTTCACAAAAGCAGTGAAATATCTGAATACAATGCTAGATACATGTAATTGCACCTGTCCATCCTGGAGAGGGATCCTCCACTGTTGTTCCTGATCCGATGTGAGGTCAAAGGTCAGGGATGTCTACGCACAGATTGTATAGCACTCCGAGACAAATTTGTAATTTGTGAAATTGGGCTCTACAAATAAATTGAATTGAATAAATGAGGAAAACCAAATTTTGTATTAACGTTTTTTTAGTAAAAATGATGTGGTCTGTCACACATTCACCAAAATGATAAAGATGGGACTGAGAAATGACTTCATATTGCAGATAGTTTCATGGGGTGTGTGCAAATAAAAAATGACCATTACATTTTTTTTATTTTTATAAATATGTATTGTACATAAAAATAAATAAAAATCTACATTATATACATGTTGTGAAATAGAAAACAGAACACAACTATTGACTATTTACAATATGGCTTCACTAGAATAACATCATGTCATCGTGTCACGAGTCCTCTCTGCTGGCCGGGCAGGTGGAGCTGCAGGCTGCGCTGCAGGCGCTGGTGAATCCTCTCTGTAAAATACAAAACTAGTCAGCACCGCGCACAAGTTACGGAAACCGTGACACGTAACGTGTAGTAAAGACTCTTACCCGGTCCAAGTGGCTCTCTTCTGGCTGCGTGTTCCTCCTCGTGGCTCTGCAGCTCCTCCAGGCTCCGCGCTGCTCGCCAAAATCACTGCAGCTGTTTCTAAATGAGCCTCACCTGTGTGGTGGGAGGTCCTTTGTGATTTACTGAGTGTTCATTGGTTGTTTTTTTCGCAAAATGTTGACAGACAAACGGATTGACAAATCATGGTGAAGGGTTTTGTGTGACGAGAACTTTCCGCGCCAACGCACACCGGAAGTAAACAAAGTCGCGATTTGGACAAGTTCGGCGGGCCGGATTAAAAAGCCTAACGGGCCGGATGTGGCCCGCGGGCCGTAGTTTGCCAATGTCTGGTCTAAACTAAACATCTGCTTCATCTTCACATTGTGGGTTATGATTTTAAATTAACGATCTTTTGTTTACGTATTAAAAACAACACATTTTTACAACCTCGTGCTAAACTTTAAACTTCAAACTGTGAGGTGGAGCTCATCTGGACTTCTGGAGGAGATAGCAGAAAATGAATCTGCTGACCAATCAGGAGACAGAACCGCTCACACACACACACACACATGGAGAACCACCAGCACAATGGAGACCGGAGAACAATGGAGTACAACACACAGGGGGATGTGGACACCTGGAGGGTCGGAGGAGGTCAGTGAGGAGGAGGAGGAGGTCACTGAGGAGGAGGAGGTCACAGACGAGGAGGAACTCAAGACGCCGTTAAGACGCCTGAACAGAGTTGATTCATCTCATTTGAAAAGTACAGCAGCCGCAGCGTGAGGTGGCACCATCATCATCACCATCATCATGATCATCATCATCATCATCATCACCATCATCATCATCATCACTTCACGGCATGACTAGTGATGAGCGTTTATCCTGATTACTCAGGGTTCATCACACTGTAACGCCGCCTGGTGCTCCACGGGCACTGATGACCTCTGATGACCTCTGATGACCTCCTGTAGGTGTGTTCCTGTTGGGATAAAAGAAGGAGGAGAACAGGAAGACGGAGAAGAAGAAGAAGAAATAGAAGAAGAAGAAGAAGAAGAAGAAGAAGAAGGAGAATTCAGAGTTAGTCTACTGAGCATGTGCAGAAGAGCGATGACTCAGACCTACAGGAACTCTTCCTCCCTGATTCTCCTGATGGATTCATCTTCATCGCGCGCTGATGGACTCGTCTTCACCTCCCTGCAGAACAAAGAGTGTGATCATGACGCTCGTTGGCGAGCGCGGGGAGAAAACCCAGAAACTAAATCTACCGCCGCAAAATGAACTCATGCAACGTCGAGAACAAACAAAACTCACACGAAATGTTTAAAACACGTCTTCTGTCTGATTAAAACCATCAGTTGTAATATCTGCTGCAGCCTCCTGGGAGGCACGGTGGGCGGGGGAGAGGAGTGGGGGGGGGGCATAGGTTGCTCTCGAGGGGGGGAGCCTGTCGCCGGGCAGGATTACAGGCCATTAAACCAGCTCCTCCGTGGAGGTCAGGAGGTCAGAGTGAGGCTGTGATTACACAAGTGAAGATATCCTCCACCCCCTGTTGTTGTTGTTGTTGTGAAACATGCAGTATAACACCGTATGTTCTGGAGTATTAATCACGACGTTCACGAAGTTCTCATAAGTTTTTATGTTCACGACATTCTCGAATTTATTTACGTTCGCGACATTCCCGACGTTCACACATTTCTTTCCGTTCTCGACGTACACAACGTTTTTGACGTTCACGACGTTTACAACGTGTACAACGTTCTTCACGATGTACGTTCACGACGTGCGTTCACGAAGTACAGACATGACGTACAGACATGGCGTTCACGACGTGCGTACTGTCAGGAATGCACACAGACAGGAAGTAAAAGCAGACGTGAACCTACAAAATTAAACATGAAAACCAACTCATTCTATACAAAAATGACGATCTCAACGTTTGTGAAACAAAAACACGAGTAAAGTACGAACTGGTTTAAAGTTACTGCGACTTTAAGAGATGCAAATACTTTGGAATCTAAAAAGAAACTTTAAAACTTGTTTTGTCGTTGGAAAAATAACCTCAGAGGAACAACACGTCCTCAACCTCCTGCACGAGGTCTGAGCCACGCCCCCTGCAGGCGGCGCGGCTCAGACCTGGCAACCCGGCAGCGGCCGAGCCGCTTTCACAGAACCGTCGCTAATGAACTCTGAGATCTGAGCCGGCGGCGCCGCCACGCTAACGAGAAGCTGATCCGTGGCTCGAGGATCAGGAAGAGGGTTCCGGGGGTAGAAACATGCCGGAGGAAGAGAGAGAGAGAGAGAGAGAGAGAGAGAGAGAGAGAGAGAGAGAGAGAGAGAGAGAGAGAGAGAGAGATTTTTTTTTTATTTTTGAAAAACACTTTATTTACATTTTTTCCATCACAACGTTTCTCTACAAATAAAGTGTTTTAAAAATCAGGTTATTTAAAATAAAAGCAAACAAACAAAACATTAAAAACATTAAAAAAGAAAAACATGTTTTACCGAATAAAAAGTGGTGCAAACTCCAGCTCCTCCTCTACCACAGAACAAACAATATCTTTAAAACACCAGCGTTGTTTAAAAGCATCCAGGTCTCCAATGTGTTTGTAAAACCTGAACTCCAGCCAGAGTCTGGCTCTGATGTTACAGAGCCACACTGCCTTGGCCTCCTGCCCCTCTCTGTTTTCCACCCGGGACTTCCTAGTTAAATAAATTGCCATTTTGCTTCACGGATAAAAATTTAGGTGCTGCCACTGTTGTCTTTCTCTTTGCTTGTAGGCAGCTCCCATGATAAAACCTTCTCTGTAAAACCACATTAAAAGACTAAAACCACTGTTAAAAGAGCGAAGAAACTCAAAAGTCTCTTACACTCGTTAAAAACATGGTAAATAGTCTCCCGGAGGTCACAGAAGGGCATTGGCTCAGGACAGCGGGATTGATTACCGAAATAAAAGCGTTGGACGCGACAGCACCGTGTAAAATCCGCCACTGGAGGTCAGCGGTCCTTTTCTTTAGGGGAGGCTTGTATAGGACCCCCCACTGCGGGCCAGGGCCTCCATGCCCAAGTCTCTCTGACCACACAGTGGGCAGTCTGTTGCACAGTCTGGACCTGTTGATGCTCTTCACGAGGTTAAAATACAAAGTCTTCTTGTCTGCTTTGTTCAGTGTGCAGTTTTCTGGGTGGGTTGTTCTTAGCAGGGGGCCGGTGAGTCCCCCTAGCCCCGGGCTGAGGGAGATGTTTGGGAAGGGGTCTGCAGGGTCCGGCTCTGCTCTCTGCTGGCTGTAGTCGTTGAGGAGGCTCCTCTCCAACCCGGTCAGCCTCTGCCTCCACAGCTCCAGGAGCCTCCTCGCCACCCGGTCGGAATGCAGACCCAGCAGGGAGCCCAGGGCCGGGGGGTCGCTCAGCGTCGGCCCCACTGCATCCACCAACTGCTGCAGGCAAAGGGTCTTTGTTCGCAGCAGCGCCCCCGTTAGTCCAGGGGTGACGCTGCTGCTAATGTCTAGTTTTGCCCCGTGAATTAATGGTTCTCTCAACAACCAGAACAGAGAGTCAGACTGTGGGCACCTTTCGTGCTTAAAAAGGGCCCACGACCTAAAAACACCCTGATAAAAAGGAGGCAGCCCACTTAGTTTTAAAAAGCTGGGGTCTATTAAAAACAGAGCAGTATCCAGCCCCAGGTTGTCAGCACGTCTGAGGATGCAGCTGGCCACGTCTCGCCACACTAAAAACCCCGGACTCGTTAAAAACTTCTGAACAAACTGTAATCTAAAAGTGGCCGTCCGGCTGGCCAGGTGGACAAGGCCCTGTCCCCCCTCCTCTCTGGCTAAAACAGCACCCCTGTGGCACCCAGTGTAGACCCTCCCAAAAGAAATCCACCATCTTCTTTTGTATGTTGGCTAAGAAGCCCGAGGGAGGGTCTAAACAGGTCAACCTGTGCCACAGTTGGGATGCAATAAGATTGTTTAAAACCAGTACTCTACCTTTAAAAGACATCTGGGGGAGCAGCCACTTCCACTTGGAAAGTTTCCTCTATCTTCTCTGTGACACCTCCCAGTTCTTCTGGACCATGCTCGGTTTCCCAGGTATATTCCTAAATATTTAAAACCGTCTGCCTTCCATATGAGTTTTGTGGAAGAACCGAGGCCCACGCCACTCCCCACAGCGAGGGCTTCGCTTTTCTTCCAGTTCACCTCGCTGATGATGCCGTGCTAAAATCATGTACTATTTGATTTAAAAGGTTTACATCTTTTTGGCTTTTAATAAAAACAACGACGTCGTCGGCATATGCCGATAAAATCATTCTTCCATTAAAACCAGGTAAAACCAAACCATGCAGGCTAGAGCGTATTTTAATGAGGAGGGCTCGAGGAGAGTCGTGAGCATCCCGGACAGAGCACAGCCCTGCCGGACCCCTCTACTCACTCTAAAAGGAGCACACAGCCTGCCGTTTATCTTCAGCACACTCTCAACATTACTGTACAACACCTTGATCTTAGCTATGAAACCAGCGCTGAACCCAAACTTCCCCAGAACTTTCCAGAGGAAACCGTGTTCAACGCGGTCAAAAGCCTTTTCCTGATCTAGAGAAATCAGACCAGTATCCATACCCAACGAGCTGGAGACCTCCAAAACATCCCGAATGAGGTGGACGTTATCCACCATGGACCTGCCGGGCACACAGTAGGTCTGGTCCCGATGGAGGACCTGCTCCATAGCTCCCCTCAGCCTGGAGGCGAGGACCCTGGACAGAAGCTTGTAATCCACACACAGCAGAGACACAGGGCGCCAGTTACCGATATCCTGCGGGTTTCCTTTTTGGCAGTAGCGTCAGCACTGCCTCCGCAGGACATCGGCATGGAACCAGAGGCCAGACTCTCGTTGAAGACGTCTAGGATGTCCCTCCGAGGACATCCCAGTACTTGTCAAACTCAGCGGGAGGCCGTCGATCCGGGCGCGCCTCCTGCATTCCCTGCAGGGCAGCTTTCAGCTCTTGGGGGGTTATGGGTCTGTCGAGCTCCTCATTAGTCTCCTCGGAGACCTGAGGCAGCTCCCCACAGAGCCCCTCCGCCGACTCTCCCTCCTCCCTATACTCAGTGGCATAAAGGGAGGAGTAAAACCCCACCGCTCGCTTCCGAATCTGGCTTGGCTCCACAACCGCTGCCCTGCGTCCGTCAGCAGTGAGTGGATCACTCGCCTGCCCACTCCTCTTCTCCAGGCCGAAGAAGAAGCTAGAGGGAGTGTCCATCTCCGCGATGGTCTGGAATCGGGACCTGACCAGTGCGCCTTGTACTCTAACTTCGAACAGGTCGGCGAGAGCCGCCTTTTTACTTTTGAGGACTTCAATATGTCCTCGATCTCCTGTGGACTCGCTCAAACTTTCTAGGTCCACTATCTCAGTCTCCAGGTCCTTCATAGATCTGGTGATGTCTCTAGTGACGTTGAAAGTGTGCTGCTGACAAAGGAGCTTAATTTCTACCTTACCACGGTCCCACCACTGCCTAAGATTATTAAAATCACTCTTCCTCAGCCTAAAAATGCCCCAAAAATAAAACAACACCTCTCTAAAACTCCTATCGAACGTTAAAACTGTATTAAAATGCCAATATGCGCTCCTGGGTAAAAAGTTCCTAATAAAACATGACATAAAACCAAAGAGTGATCAGTAAAACCAGCCGAACAATGCTGCACATTTTAAAAATACTAAAATGGTGCTTAAAAACATAAATACGGTCTAACCTGGCTGAGGAGATCCTTCCTCCCTAACGTGGGACCATGTGTACTGTCGGCAGTCCGGATGCATCCTTCTCCACACGTCCACCAGGCCATGAGAATGGACCAGCCTCCTCAGCACCTGCTGTGAAGCTGGATGTGGCTCTGTGTGATTTCTGTCTTTAAAATCATCCTCTGTGCAGTTAAAATCCCCCCCCAAGAATAAAAAATCCTCCGAGGCACAGTCATTTAAAACATCATTAACTTTGGATAAAAACAGCTTCCTCTCTGCCCCGGTTGTTGGAGCATAGACATTAATTAAAACAACATTAAAAAGGTCGAACCGTGCTTTCACAAAGAACAGCCTCCCCTCCACGATGTGTTTGACCTCCAGTGACCGCGGGCTGAAGGCCCTGGAGAAGAGGAAGCCCACTCCTCCGCTGAGGTTGGTGTTGTGGCTCAGGAGAACTTCCCCCCCCCACTCCCTCCTCCAGTCCGCCTCGTTGGTGCTGTCGCTGTGCGTCTCTTGTAAGAAGAGAACATCGTTGGCCTTCATCTTGTTAAATTCATAAATAGATGTTCTCTTCTTACTGTCCCTCGCTCCATTTACGTTTAAAACTCCGACTCTGAATGTGTTCATTAAAAGAAAAGTTTAAAAAACAAATAAAACTTAAAATCAACAAATCAAATAAAACCCACATTGGAGCTCTCCACCTCCCCCTGCTGGATGCACTCCTTTACTTTGAGTAAAATCTTTTTAATCCTAAAAACCTCTTGCTTTTCAAACTTTTTCTTTTTCATATAATATCGGCAAGACTGTACAAAGGTCACGAGGTCAGGGAAGTGATCCCTGACCTCCACTTTCCTTTTGTTTTTTGTTCTGTGTAAAAACTGGCTTATTTCATCCACTGTATGAAGTTTTTGAGCTTGACTGTTTGTTAAAATTAGAGGAGAGTCGCTGTCGTCTGCCCCCTCCTCATCACTGCTGTCCTCCACCGGCCCCGCCTTGACTCCTCCTCCTCTCCTCCACCCTGCTGGCCTTGGCCTCGCTGCCGCACTCTGGCCGCTCTTCTTTCTTTTGGGGCCCTTTCTGCCCCTGCTTCCTCCTCATCCATCTCTACCTGCTCCGCCCCCTCTTCCTCTGCACCGTCCTCCTCCACCTCTTCGCCTCCACCCACCTGCCCTACCCCCTCTATGGGCTTCTCACCACCCTTGTCCTCATCTTTTTTTCCTTTCCCTCCTTTTTCTCACTTTCCTCATTATTCTCCACCCCACTCCCACTTCCACCTCTAAGCCCGTGCCACCATCACCACCATCACCAATATTTTTGTTGTTTTTAATCTTTTGTTTGTTTTCCCTTCTTTTCTTGTTTTCCTTCCTCCTCCCCACTTCCCACCTCACCCACCGCCTCTACCCCACTGCTCTTGGCAGATCCCCCCACATCCCCTCCATTTTCTTGGTCCGCTTTTCCTTTTTCTCGCTCCTACTCCACCCACAGCCTGCTTCTCACTGCCCTGTCCAGCCTCCCCACCCTCTTCCCCCCCCTCGCCACCCTTACCCCCATCGCCACCATCACCACCATCACTCACTCCCTCATTCATACTCACCACATGTGTGTCAGATACAGCAGCAGTGACGCTTGCCGCTCTCCGCTGGAATCGGCGGCCCCGCAGCCGGAGCGCCGGCAATCCCTCCCTCTCTCTCTCCCTCTCTCTCTGTCTCTCTCCCCCTCTCTCTCCCTCTCTCTGTCTCTCCTCTCTCTGTCTCCTCTCTCTCCCTCTCTCTCCCTCTCTCTCTCCCTCCCTCTCTCTCTCTCTCTCTCTCTCCCTCCCTCTCTCTCCCTCTCTCTCTCTCTCTCCCTCTCTCTCTCTCCCTCTCTCCCTCTATCTCCCTCTCCATCTCTCTCTCTCTCTCTCTCTCTCTCTCTCTCTCTCTCTCTGTCTCTCTCTCCCTCTCTCTCTCCCTCTCTCTCTCTGTCTCTCTGTCTCCCTCTCTCTCCCTCTCTCTCTCTGTCTCTCTGTCTCTCTCTCTCTCTCTCCTCAGCCCTCAGAAGTGATCATACTGGCTTGTATGCCAGTAAAGGTCACAGCCCACCGAGCTCCACGCCGCCGCCCGGCAGACAGCGAGCAGAAAGAAGAGGAAACCAGTAAAAACTCTCAGGGCGTGTGTGTGTGCGTAAGTGTGTGTGTGTGTGTTCGTGTGTGTATGCATGTGTGCGTATGTGTGTGTGTGCATGTATACGTGTGTGTATGTTTATGTGTGTGTGTGCGTTTGTGTGTATGTGTGTGTGTGTGTGTGAGAGAGAGAGAGAGAGAGAGAGAGTTGTGGGAATGAATCTCCTCCGTATCTAACGTGAAACTTTTTCATTCAACATTTTAAATATTGAACCTTCAATAAACGTCAGACCACAGAAGAAGAAGAAGAAGAAGAAGAAGAAGAAGAAGAAGAAGAAGAAGAAGAAGAAGAAGAAGAAGAAGAAGAAGAAGAAGGGAGCAACAACCGTCTGGTTTCTCTCCAGAAGGCGGATATCGTTAAAACCTTTTCTAATTGATTTTGATGATCTGAATTTAAAAGACGATGTTTCCAGAAGAAACCCGACCTGTCGGTCGCCATGGAGACCTCCCCTCAGCAGCTCTTCCTCCAGAGCCTCGTTCCTCTTCGTCTTAACGTGGTTATCAAAATAAACTTCCACTGAGCCGAAGCTGAGCTGCGTCTCCAGACATGAAGCTCCGAGAGTAGATCCATCATCACTCTGTTGTTGTTCTGTCAAAGCTGAGGGGTGATAACAGACAAAGGGACCTTTTGACTCATCTGAGGGGTGATAACAGACAAAGGGACCTTTTGACTCATCTGAGGGGTGATAACAGAAAAAGGGACCTTTTGACTCATATCAGAGGTAATAACAGACAAAGGGACCTTTTGACTCATCTGAGGGGTGATAACAGACAAAGGGACCTTTTGACTCATATCAGAGGTAATAACAGACAAAGGGACCTTTTGACTCATCTGAGGGGTGATAACAGACAAAGGGACCTTTTGACTCAACTGAGGAGTGATAACAGACAAAGGGACCTTTTGACTCATATGAGGGGTGATAACAGACAAAGGGACCTTTTGACTCAACTGAGGAGTGATAACAGACAAAGGGACCTTTTGACTCATCTGAGGGGTGATAACAGACAAAGGGACCTTTTGACTCATATCAGAGGTAATAACAGACAAAGGGACCTTTTGACTCATATCAGAGGTAATAACAGACAAAGGGACCTTTTGACTCATCTGAGGGGTGATAACAGACAAAGGGACCTTTTGACTCAACTGAGGAGTGATAACAGACAAAGGGACCTTTTGACTCATATGAGGGGTGATAACAGACAAAGGGACCTTTTGACTCAACTGAGGAGTGATAACAGACAAAGGGACCTTTTGACTCATCTGAGGGGTGATAACAGACAAAGGGACCTTTTGACTCATCTGAGGGGTGATAACAGACAAAGGGACCTTTTGACTCATATGAGGGGTGATAACAGACAAAGGGACCTTTTGACTCAACTGAGGAGTGATAACAGACGAAGGGACCTTTTGACTCAACTGAGGAGTGATAACAGACAAAGGGACCTTTTGACTCATATGAGGGGTGATAACAGACGAAGGGACCTTTTGACTCATCTGAGGGGTGATAACAGACAAAGGGACCTTTTGACTCATCTGAGGGGTGATAACAGACGAAGGGACCTTTTGACTCATCTGAGGGGTGATAACAGACAAAGGGACCTTTTGACTCATTTGAGGGGTGATAACAGACAAGGGGACCTTTTGACTCATCTGAGGGGTGATAACAGACAAAGGGACCTTTTGACTCATCTGAGGGGTGATAACAGACAAAGGGACCTTTTGACTCATCTGAGGGGTGATAACAGACAAAGGGACCTTTTGACTCATCTGAGGGGTGATAACAGACGAAGGGACCTTTTGACTCATTTGAGGGGTGATAACAGACAAGGGGACCTTTTGACTCATCTGAGGGGTGATAACAGACGAAGGGACCTTTTGACTCATATGAGAGGTGATAACAGACAAAGGGACCTTTTGACTCATCTGAGGGGTGATAACAGACGAAGGGACCTTTTGACTCATCTGAGGGGTGATAACAGACAAAGGGACCTTTTGACTCATCTGAGGGGTGATAACAGACAAAGGGACCTTTTGACTCATCTGAGGGGTGATAACAGACAAAGGGACCTTTTGACTCATCTGAGGGGTGATAACAGACGAAGGGACCTTTTGACTCATATGAGAGGTGATAACAGACAAAGGGACCTTTTGACTCATCTGAGGGGTGATAACAGACAAAGGGACCTTTTGACTCATCTGAGGGATAATAACAGACAAAGGGACCTTTTGACTCATCTGAGGGGTGATAACAGACAAAGGGACCTTTTGACTCATCTGAGGGATAATAACAGACAAAGGGACCTTTTGACTCATCTGAGGGGTGATAACAGACGAAGGGACCTTTTGACTCATCTGAGGGGTAATAACAGACAAAGGGACCTTTTGACTAATCTGAGGGGTGATAACAGACGAAGGGACCTTTTGACTCGTATGAGAGGTAATAACAGACGACGGGACCTTTTGACTCGTATGAGAGGTAATAACAGACGACGGGACCTTTTGACTCGTATGAGAGGTAATAACAGACGAAGGGACCTTTTGGCTCATCTGACTGTGAAGATGCATCACCTGATCTTACACTGAGCACCACTTCATACTCGCTGGATAAAATAACATTAAATATTAAAGCCACGTCCTATTGATCGGGACAAAAGCTTCAGATAAATACAAAAGTGGAGTCTTTACTTCAGCCTTGCAGTAACAAAGAGTACTTATGATGATGATGAAGATGATGGTGATCACCCAACGAGTGAATTCGTTCCATACCTCCAGATGATTCTGCAGCCGGGCAGCTGCCACACGACGGAGCATATGTGCGTCCATGCTAACGCCAAGCTGCCGCCCTGACTCCACGGAGACGGAGGAGATGTTGGTGAGCATGTGGAGTCCTACAGGTGGAGCAGAGGTTTGTTCATACCTGTTGTATGATGTTACTGAGCGGTGATGGAGTTAATGAGGTGGAGTGTTGATAAGTGGATATCGTGTGCATATTGTGAATAATAAAGTGTCCCATCTGCTCGTGGATATCATTATCGGCTGTCAGTAATTTACAGAGATGTGTTGGTGTATAGATGTAGAACATATAGAAGGTGAAGCACTGTAAATACATCAGTAAATCGTATACACAATTAATGTTCTACTGGAACACATGCAAAAATATATATATTTTAAATATATAAATGCATAAATATACATATATATAAATATATTAATATATATGTACATTTATAAATATATATAAATGTATAAATATATATATACATGTATAAATATATATATATAAATGCATAAATATACATACTATATATAAAAATGTATACATATATATACATTTATAAATATATCTAAATGTATAAATAAATATATATTTATTAATATATATATATAAATCTATCAAAATGTATAAATATATATATATATAAATGTATAGATATGTATATAAATAAATATATATAAATACATATATATATTTAATACGAATCCTTCAAGCATGTAGATTGACAATGTATACGACATGCCTGTGTCTGAAATTTAATAAAAAACAATAATAAAACAAAGATGAAATGTAAAAAAAGTATTAAAAATATGTGGAAGAACCCTCCTAAACAGGAAGTGGAGAACAGAGGCGCTCAGGTGTTACTTTTAAAAGTGTCCCGTCACGGTGTGGATGCACTCAGCAGTGTGGACGTACCGCCCTCTGCTGGTGAGAAGGAGGAACAGCAGCCTCACTTTGTTCTGTCTTTTTCAACATACTTTATAAATACGATACTTTGGCCTCTTTAGGTTATGTGTTAAACTTTATGTATTAAAGTCTGACTTTTAATCAATACTACAGTTAATAATTCATGTTTTTGAACATAATCTGCAATGAGTTTTCCTATTTTTGCTTTCTTTTTTTCCAACTTTCTTTCCATACCTTTATTTAATCATATATGTACTGTCCTACACAACTTTATTTATCATTACTTGTTTGGCATTCTATGTTTAAAAAAAGTCTGTTTTGACTTTGATTCTTTGTGGACTTTTCTATAACCCTTTTTTACATTAATCTATGACTTTTTTTGACCATCTATTATTATTCTTATGATCTTTTTTGACCATTTATTATTATTTCCATGACCTTTTTTTTACATTATTATATCATTGATTTTTAGCACCTTTTTTTTAACATACAATAGGACTTTCTGATTACTTTTTAATATTATATATATATACATATTTATAAATAAATCAACATTTATAAATATATATAAATGTATACATTTAAATATAATTATATATTTATGTATATTTATAAATGTATATACATAAATTTATGAATGAATAAATAATAATATAAATATAAATGTATAAATATACATATTTATAAATATATATAAATTAATAAATATGTATATAAATATATTTGTATTCTTGTGTGTGGAATTCAAATGACACAATCAGCCCGGAGAGGGAACGTGGTTATGGAAACACAACTGTTTATTTACTTAAAATATTGGTGTGACTACCAGGACGCGTCCTCCCTACAGACATCGAGCTTCAGGCTTCTTTTGCATTATTTCCTTTATATATAAAAAGTATCCAAACTAACAAAGACATACTTTTCTTTTCCCCACCAGTTCACGTGAAACAGACAACCCCCCCCCCCACCAACATCCCCCCTTCCTCGAAGCTTAAAACACCCCCTAAAAGCATAAGCAGCCACTTCTCTCACACACACACACAGTGACCTTTAACCTCTGACACTTTGATCAGAGGCCACGAACAGCACAGACCCGTGGTGAATGTGTGTGTACATGAGCTCCCACAATGCATTGCGGGACAAAAGCTCAACTCAAGTTACATAATCTAAAGATCTGCGTGGGGTAAATACAGCAAATACACTTATAAACCGCTAAGGCCCCTTTAGAAATGATTAGAGGATGCACATTATTATAATATATATAATATACGTCCAAGCCAAATCTGGTTGTTGTTGTTGTTGTTTGTTGGCTCATGTAAACAGTGCGTGTGAGCTCGTTGGAGAAGGCGGGGCTTAACGCTGCTCTGATGATCCGTGCGTGTGTGTAAATATGATTATTTGAGAATGCAGATTTTTTCCACGAGCGAGTAAAGATCATAAACCATAAATAACAACAATAACATGTGTTGTTGTTGTTGGGGGAAGGAGTCGTTGTTTACACGGCATCTCAATCTGGAATAAAACTCTTCATATTCACAATATTAACAAATCTTTTGTGAAGCAAAAGCCGGTGAAGAGAAATTAAAGATAAAAAAACATTCAAGAGACAAAAGAAAATAATCAGAACTCAGAGCCGAAAAGAATAAAACAGAACGAGATACATGAATAATAAATGTTTTATAAAGAGGCTCCTCCCCCTAGCCCACCAGTCACTCTGCGCCACACACACACACACATGTTAAAAAAGGTATAATATGAGACATTCATTGGTTGTTTGACACTTGTGGGCGGGGCCAACGGCTCTTTGTCGACGCCCAGAAAACGTCCCAAACGAAGAGAAACGGGAAGAAAAGAGGGAAAAATAAAAAAACAAGAGGGAGAGAATTCTGAGCCGATACGTCGTATTATAGGAAAATGTTGCATATTATACCTTTAAAACTTTAAACAGCTGTGTGTGGAGAGAGAGAGAGAGAGAGAGAGAGAGAGGGGGAGGGAGAGGGAGAGACATGAAGCAGAACCCGGTCCTCAGAACCAGGAAGTCCAACAAATTAAAAATAAAAAGGCCCCAAAAGTAGAAAGCAAGTATTTAATATGCCAGAGAAGCAAAGACACAATCAGAAAGATGAATAGAAGACAAATGTCTCTCTCTCTCTCTCTCTATTTCTCTCTCTGTCTTTCTCTCTCCCAAATTCAATCCGATCCAGTTTGATCTGGCTCGATCCGGGCATGAAAAAAAGTGATCGAACACAGCGAGAGAGTGTGTGTGTGTGTGTGTGTGTGTGTGTGTTCACCATTAAAAAAACAAAATCAACTATGTTTTAAAAAAGGTCCATTTTCAGAGTATCTTAAAATAACACGGAGTCACAAACTGACGACAGGTCAATATAGGATAATGATAATAATAATAATAATATTATTATTATTAATATATCAACGTGAAGCTTTTACAACACAAAAGACTTTTTTTTATAATTTTTTTTCTCCAACTGCTATAAATACATTTCTTTGAGAGGTTTTCCACAACGATCGGACCGTATGCCACTGTGTGCACGCCGGAATGACACACACACTCACACACATCCCTTCAATTACACAAACTCGCCGCACAACTTAATTGTACACACACAGGCAAATGTACTTTGCAGGGCAGAGGCCAAACACGCACACACACACACACACTCACTCACTCACACACACACTCACTCACACACACACACACACAGACACAAAGGCACAAGGTGTTGCTAATGTTGAGGACGCACTGAGACACACACACATCCTTTTTTCTCCACAGTTAAAAAAAAAGATGTTTTTCTTTCTTAATAAACATGCAAAAGAAGAGCACACACACACACACACACACACACACACACACGCACAACAGTAAACAAAACCTACAGATCTACCGTACCAACAGAAGGTACACCATTTGGTATGTTAGCGCAGGCGGACACGCTCGGGTCAGGAGAGTCACCACGTAGAAACCGTAGAAAAACAGAGGGGGGGGGGGTATAAAAGAAAAAGAGGAGGATCAATGAGGGGGGGGGGTAGAGTGAGATAAGACACATCCAGCTCTCCTCGTGGTTTTATTCAAGTCCTAAAAACTACGGCGGCGGGGATTTGTATTTTTCATATATTTTCTTCTTATTTTCAGGCGCGAGTCCCGGGGGCCGCCAGCAGGGGGCGCCGGCGAGTCCGATCCCGAGGGGAGGGGGGTCCAACATGGACCATTAATGTCAGAAAAGGGGGGCGGGGCCAGCGGCTCATCGGCTACCAGCCAATGAGGTTGGCTTTGGCCTTCTCCGTCAGCTTGCGGACACGCCCCTTGGAGGAGGTGCCGAAGGTGATGGAGGAGTCCTCGAACAGCAGCTGCCGCTGCTCCTCCTCCGAGTCCTCCTCCACGTACCACGCGGCGCGCCGGCCCTGGTTGCGGGTGCGCATCGACCCCCCCGCCTCCCCTCCCGCCTCCCCTCCCTCCTCTCCCCCCTCCTCGTCCCCCTCCTCTTCGCCCTCCTCTTCCTCCTCCTCCTCCTCCTCCGGAGACTCCCTCCGATTGGATCGCGTGGGGGGCGTGGCCTCCTCGGCGGCTCTCCTGCTGCTCCTCCTCCTCAGCGGCGAGGGCTCGAGCGACTCGGCGGCGGCGGGGGGCGTGGCCTCCTCCGTCCTCACCGCCCGCGGCCGGCCGCGCCTCCTGGGCGTCGACGGCGGCGCGGCGCCCGAGTCCGACGGCGCTGCCGCCGCCGTTTCCTTCGCAAACGCCTCCCCCCCGCCCTCCTCCTCCTCGTCGCCCGTGGATTGGTCGGGCTCGTCGTCGGGGGTGGAGCTCCTGCGGTTGCCGCCGCTGCTCCTCCTCCTCCTCCTCCTCCTCAGCTCCTCCTGCTCCTGCTTGCTCTTCCTGCCTCTCTTCTTGCCGGCCGGGCGCCCTCGCGGTCTGGACGGGCTCCCCGGCGTCGGGACTTCCGGGGGGGCGGCGGGCTCGCCTTTGGATTTCCGGCCCCGCCTCCCCACGCCGAGGGTCACGTGACCACCGTGGCCATTCAGGTGGACCGTGGTCGGAGGGCTGGCCGGGGAGCCTGGGGGGGGGGGAGACATTAAACACGATTCTCATGACTTGGACCGCGCGGTCGCCTCTCCATGGCGTCGGCTCCTCACCTGGCGTGAGGCGCACGGGGGTCCGGAGTTTCCTCCGGGTGCTTCCTTCGGCGGTGGGAGACGGCGCCGCCTTCTCGGGGGCCGGCGCCGACGAGGCCGACGCGGAGCTGTGAGCCCTCAGCGAGCGAGTCGACTCTGAAGACGCAAAGAAACACGAGAATAAGAAATCAAGAGCGAAGATATCGGGAGGTGACGGGAGCGTGACCCCAGTTCTGTATCTCGGTGGAGGCGGGTCAAGGGGGCTCAAGCTCCGCCCCCTAATGGAGACGCAGACAGCAGTGTGTGTGTGCGCAGATTTATTTACAGTCCGAGCCGGGCTCGTCCTGATTGGCCGGCTACGCCTGTGCAAATTGTCAGTGGGAAAATGGGAACTTGTGATTGGAGGAGACCGTTACTCTAGAGGGCGGAGCCAATGTGAGCGAGAACTTAATATATGATACAAAAATATTAACGTGTAAAAATTAAGTTTGACGAATTCTCGGCAGTAACTTCCTGGAGTAGATATAATATATATATATAAATAAATATAAATAAATATATATACATAATATATATATATAGAAATAAAGATATCTAAATATCTAAATAAATATAAATATATATATAATATATATATATAAATAAATATTAGGGCTGTCAATCGAGTAAAAAAAATTAACTAATTAATAGCACATTTTGAAATTCATTAATCGCGACAATTAAAAGTTAAAAGTTAAAAGTTCATTATTTTTAAAGACCAAACTTCACACAGAGCTGTGTTTTCAAAGAGGCTCCTACCTATAAAGTGCCAGCGAGGTATTTAATATTGTGGATGATAAATTGTTTCTTCAGTGAAACATCAGATTAGTAAAAAAAAAGAAGTATATTGAGACCCCATTGGTCCTGTCATCTTTAACACTGAACAGCAGTAGAACCAGTGGCCTTGGGAACTGACTGACATTCACATATGTCACGTTAACCCTCTGGAGGCTGGGGGCATTTTATACATTTTACAAAAATATGTAAATTCACCTTTTAAAGTCATTTGCATATGACACACCCCCACGTGTTATACATCAAACATTCCAGAACAATCTCAGCTCTATTCAATGAGGCTCATTGTCCTCGTGCCGTGTTCTCTGCTCTCTGACTGACAGGCTGCTAATGAGCCTCACCTGTGAGGTGGGAGGTCCTTTGTGATTTACTGAGTGATCATTGGTTGTTTTTTTCCCAAAATGTTGACAGACAAACGGATTGACAAATCACGGTGAAGGTTTCGTGTGACGAGTTCTTTCCGCGCCGCGTCCCCCGACACGTCGCCCCTCCGTTCCTCTGTGTATCAGAGGGGGAGACGGGAGGAAGGAGAAGCAGGAGGAAACGCGACTGATTCATCCACGAGTTTAAACTGATTTCTGCTCCTTATTTTCGCGGAGAAATAATTGTTTTAAAAACGGAAAGTGTTAAACCGTACTGCCGCGGTTTGACACTCGGTTTGAGTGTAAAAACTTCAACGAACACCGGAAGTAAACAAAGTTGCATTAATTGCGTTAAAATATTTTAGTGCGTTAACGCGGCCAAATTAATCGCATAGATTAACGCGTTAACGCTGACAGCCCTAATATAAATATATATATATATATATAATATATAAATAAATACATCTATATATATATATTGTTTAAATTATTACTCACCAGCTGTGCTCTGTGTGTTGCCCGTTGCATTGTGGGAGGAGGAAGACGAGGAGGAGGGCGGAGAGTTGGTGGAGTGGCGCGCCGCGCTCCGGGTGCGCCCCGCGGTCGGGGCGTCGGCCTTCCCGTTGACCAGCTGCGGCGGCGCCGGCGGCTTGACGGGGGCGCTCTGCCTCAGGGAGGAGGTGCGTGAAGGCGGCGGCGGCGGCGACGGAGGCGGCGACGCCTCCTTTTTCCCGCTCACCCTGGACGACACGCGCCTCTTTCTCTCCGGACTAAAAAAAAAAAAGCACGCCGGCGAGACCGACAACGCCATGTTAAGATCCTCTAGAAATTTCTTTATTCTTCAAAGTAAAGCTCTGTTTTTATCAATGAAGATAACATTAAATGAATCATAAATGCATCTCTACATAGTTAATGTGTAGATGACTATTCTCTGGTGTGTAATGAAGTCTCTACAGAGGTGTGTAGAGGCCCATCTCCAGTGTTCTAATGGTACATTGTGTTATCGCCTTAGAAGACTAGCGGAGGGGGAGAAAACCCTTTTTATGTGAGCGCAGCTGAAAACAGTTATGCTGCTGAGAGAAGCTATAAAACTGGCCTTCCTTTGAGCCACAAGAAGAACAACGTTAATATTTACAATAAAAATCATTATTTATATCCTTGTTAATATCTGGACTCCATTTTATTTTCATTTTGAAATTCACCTGATAATTTAAAGTGAGAGTTTTCATGGAAAACACAAAACTATCTGTGTGACCCTAAACTCTTGAACGGTCGTGTCCGTCGCCGTCTCCTACCTGGACGCCGTGCTGCTGGCCGGGGACTCGCTGCGCCTCCTGCGCCTCCTCTTCATGGCGTGCCGCGTCTGCCGCTCCGCGCCGCGCCCGCTCAGCTTCTCCGTCCGGGCGGCGGCGTGCTCCGCCAGGATGGAGCTGACGTGCTCCTCGAACAGGGCGGAGAGCCGCAGGCTCATGCTGTAGATCTGGAGGGAGGCGGGAGGAGGAGGAGGAGGCTCGCATCTCACGGACACGCCAGAGGACGCGCGTGTGTGTGTGTGTGTGTGTGTGTGTGTGTGTGTCTCACCCGGGACTTCTTGCTGGGCGTGTACGCTTTGGAGTTGCTGAAAATGAGCCGGACGTCTTTGCAGAGCTCGACGGGGGATTGGTACTTCCCCTCTTTGAGCGCCTTGAGGACGGAGCTGAAGTCCACGGGAGAGTCCACTATCTGGAGGTAGTCCTGGGGGGGGAGTATTTAAGATTACAGGATTATTACAAGAGTAAGAGCTCCGTGGGGGATGTGTGGAGAGAACAGGTGCGGGATGGAGGGAGGCCTTTTTAAAAAGGTACCGGGTATTCCTGGAGGTCCACGGGTTCCCTGAAGGGCTCCGAGTCCTCGCACTGGAAGATGAGGTCCAGCAGCTCCTTGCAGCGCCCCCTCCAGGCGTGGGGGTCGTACGACGGGGGGCGGGTCCGCCGCTGCTGCTGCTGCTGCTGCTGCTGCTGCTGACTCCGCCGCGTGGGCCGCCGGGCCTGCAGGGGAAAGAGATGGCGGGTGAATAGAGTTGTTAGGCGCCACGGCGACGGCGCCGGAGGGAAGTCGGTGCGAGTGCTACCTTGTGGTTTCGCGTGGATGTTCCGGGAGTGTTAGTGTCTTCATCCTCCTCCTCATCATCCTAAATAGAGAAGAAAAGGGTAATTAAACAAAAGGTAAAGTATATTACATACGGCGCGGCACACTTAATAATTTAAACTATATATATATATAAATAAATATGTATTTATATATAAATATATATATGTATTTATATATATATAGATCTATTTATATATATATTTATTTATAAATATATATGTATTTATATATATATATAGTTCTATTTATATATATGTATATAAATAAATATATATATTCATCTATTTATATATATATAAATACATATATATATATATATTTATATATAAATAAATATAAAGATATTTATTTATATATAGATATATAAATATATATATATATGTACTTTACCCCTCTCCCTTAATGCCACCACAGAAAAACAATCAATAAAACGTGTTCCCACGAGGATGAGTTACAGGTTGTGTGCTTCATAAACATCATAAAGTTATAATTCCCCCTTAGTTAAACGAGTAAAAGTCAACACAAGATTAATAATGACTTCATGATGTTATTAAATGGTGAATATGACAATATTTTGTATTCTTTACAAGGATTTTGTTCATAATTAGTGGAAGAATGTTCATATTGTCTATTCTGTGGTGCAGATCTGAACTTTAAGATTGAATTAATTATTTTTTAGGGGGTTTGTGCAAAATAAAATCCAATTCACAGCATTTCTGATTAAGAAAAGTGTGTTTTATTATTATTTTGGTGTTTTGGCAACAAAATCTGTCAGTGACAATTAAGGGAATTAAACAAATCTTTTCCATGAACACTTGTTTTGGTGCCGAGGCTTCAGGTGAATCCGGTGAACGCACCTCGTCCTCGGAGTCGGAGAAGGTCGCCTTCTTCATGGTCTTGTAGAGCGGCATGAGGTCCGTCAGGGTCTGGTCCCTGAGGAGAGAGACAGACGGAGCAACGGGGACACGAGTTAAAAACGCTCAATAAACTTTATTGATAATGTTAAGGAAACTGTTTTATCTTTGAGTTCTACATGTCAGATATAACGTGTTGTTAATATCGACGGCCAGATGGCAGGAAGAGATGTTTTCACCCCAAAACGTTATAAAAATACACAAAAAGACAAAAGAAAGAAAAATACACAACGTGCAGATAGGAGGTGCAGATAGGGGGAGGGAGGGAGAGAGATAGGGGAGAGAGGGAGAGAGAGAGATAGGGGGGGAGATATAGAG